>NC_056728.1:931535681-931835681 GCF_019279795.1 Protopterus annectens
TGATGCCCTTTTGGAGAATGTCTGTGTCAGCCGGAGAGTCAGTTATAGCCACTAGTTTGCAGTAGTCTGCGAACTTGGTCAGCCATAGTCCTCCTATGCTTGCATGTACCTCTGAGAAGTATATGTCGAACAGGAGGGGTCCTAGGACTGAGCCCTGGGGAATGCCACTTGTAACAAGTTTAGAGTCAGACCTAGCTCCCGCAACTCTTATTATGTGGGTTCTGTCCGTGAGCCAGTTGGCAACCCATCTCGTGATGTAGGGGTTTATGTTCAGACTGGTAAGTTGTCTATAATACCAGAATGGGGAATGGTGTTGAAGGCCTTTGCAAGGTCTAGGTAGGCTGTGTGGACCACCTTTCCCTCATCTATAGCCTTGGTAACTGTCTCAAACAAGTCCACCAGATTTAGGAGGCATGATCTGCCCTTAACAAAGCCGAACTGGGTAGGGTCCAGTGTTTGGAGGTTCCCAGTGTCTCTGTTAATGAGATCCATGATGACGCACTCCATAGCCTTGTAGACCAAGCTAGTCAGGCTTATAGGGTGATAGTTCCCAGGGTCTGTTGTGACTCCACCTTTGTGGAGTGGAATAACCATTGCTGTGCACCACTCTATGGGCACGCAGCCTGTAGAGAGGCTGAGTTTGAAGAGTGTGTTTAGGTGAGGGGTTAGTTCATCTTTGAGCTCGTGTAGGACGCAGGCTGGGACACCGTCAGGTCCCATTGATGCTGTGTTTTTGGCTTTGGAGAGGGCTGTTTTAACCTGAGTGTCTGTTATTTCAGGGGCACTACATTCTTCCGGTATGGGTATGGACCCTTTTGGGGGTGAGGGGGGGTGAAGTTTGCACTGAACCGGTCAGCCAGGATGTTGGCGATATCGATCGATTCAGTGTATTTTGTGCCATTCTGCACTACCTCCCAGCAGATCTGAGAACTGCCACTTAGATTCTTGACATAGCTAAAGAATGCCTTGTGGTTATCTTTGAAGTCCTTGGAAATTTTCTTTCGAAGCTAGCCTTGGATGATTTTATGAGGGATCGTAGTTTCTTGCTGACACTGATCAGGGATGTCTTCCCTTCTTGGGATGTTACTCTTTTCTGTACTAGTTTCCTCCTTCTATTATATAGCTTGTTTATGGCAGGGGTCCACCAGACTGGTTTCCTTTTCTTGAAAGAGTGAGTCTTGGTTTTCCTTGGGATAGCACGACCCATGCATTCTTGTAGGTGCCCATAGAGTGCATTAGTAAAGGATTTTGCATCTTTGGCAGCGTTATCCTTTAGCCTGGGGGCTTTGAAACTTTCCACCTTGGTCTTAAGTAATGTGAAGTTTGCTTTTGAAAAGTTTTTCATAGTGATTTCTTTGACCAGGGATGGGGGGAAAGTGGATATCCAAAGTGATTCGTTTATGGTCAGATTTAACCAGCGAGGTGTTGACCTCCGGTATGGAACACCGGTTGCCCATGTTGGTGATGACCAGGTCCAATATGTTGTCACCTCTGGTGGGGGTGTTGACCAGTTGAGCCAGGGCATTTGAGTTTATAAATTCTGGAAAATGTTGGGCAAGGGGGTTAGTACTTGAGTAGTTCTCCCAGTTGATGTTTGGGTAATTGAAATCGCCCAATATCAGGGTGTTTGGTAGGACCTTCATGTTTCCCAGTGTTTCCAGAAATGCGGAATGGGGGTCCTAGGACATGGTAGGTGATCTGTAGCAAGCTACAATTTGAATTGCAGTTTTGCCCATTGTTAGTTGCACGTGGATGATCTCTGAAGCATCGTGCTGTGCAACTAACCTGGAGGTGTGGGTATCCTTGATGAATATGGATACGCCCCCGCCTTTTGCATTTCGGTCCGGGTTTTGAGGCTAAAATATATGGTATGAGTTGTAGCCTGTTAGTGCTGGGGTGCTCTCTGGAGCCTTAAACCAGTTTTCTGTTATTGCACATTTATCAATTTTCTCCATACTGAGGAGTGCCTCGAGTGCGTGCATTTTGAGGTTTAGACTTCTGGCACTGAGTAGCATTACCCTCAGTTTTTTGTTGCTTGTGCTATTTACGGTGGTGGGTTTGTCTTTTGAGCCTTGCCTAAAAAAGGTACTATGGGGGTGGCAAGAGCTATGGCCAGTATTTGAAAGCCTAAGGGTGACAGGTGCAAGCCGTCTCTAGAGAAGCAGTGTGGCTTGTCGAGCATGTCATCCCAGGTGGACAGACACTGGATCCCCTTTGAATGACACCAGAAGCTTAGCCAAATGTTGAAATATATAATTTTTTCTTTATACCGTGGTATCATTCTTGGTGCGGGTAGGATGCTACTCAGGGTCAGGGTCATACCGGCCTGGGCTACGTGATCAGAGAGCTCTTCCATGTCTCTTTTCATGTAGTCCAGGTAGGTATGGCTCAGGTCCTTCACACCAACATGGACAATGACAGAGTCGCATATGTACTTGTTCTGGAGTGACCTGAGTGCTTTGTGTTATGTGGCGGATCCTGGCACCAAAAAGACAGCTTACAGTGGCCTTCTCCTTGTTCAGCCTAGTGAGTGGGACGTCAGTGTGCCTGACTATAGAGTCACCTATTACTAGTGTGTTGGGTATGTTATTTTGCCTTAAGGGCTGTGGATTGCGTGGCACACTGGCTTTGTGAAGTATGTGTTTCATGGTTTGTGTTGGGGGGTGGAGGTTGCTTGGATGTCTGCTTTGGATGTCTCTGTTGGTTTTGCAGATTTTTATTTAGAGCCTCCGAGTATGTTAAGGCAGTTGTAACATTGCCTCAAAATGCCCAGATTCACCAGTTGGACCGGAGAGTACACCTAAAACTGCCCTTTGGACATGTCTGGATAGGTACAGTAAACTGTTTTACTGATTGGCTGGTAAGGTCAAATAGAGAGCCTTGTCCTTCTCTACCGTATAGGGGGGTCTAGTGCTAAGGTTTATTAGTGCTTGCTATGAGTTTTGAGCAAGTGCCGGGCTGAGAAATGAATGGTTTGAGTGCTTAAGTTGAAAGTTTGTCTAGTTCCAAGGGAAAAATTGAAGAGTAGACTTTGTGTAGCTGGGCATTAAATAGATAGAAGTTGCTTGATAGATGGATTTCTGTTCAAATATTCAACATCAGTTTGCTATGTACACACAAAAATATATATTTTATATATTATATATATATATATTATATATGATATATATATTTTATATACTTTATAAGAATAACTGTATATATTATGGTTGCATATTTTGTACGTTTCATATTATATATAATACTTAATATGTTTGTAATAAGATAATTTATTCATGTATTTATGATGCTTCATTATATATGTTTTAATATTGTAATGTTTATAATGGGTAGGGTAGTAGAGCATTAGGGTTATTATGTCATTTCCTGTAGTAAAAAAGGTGCCTATTTTTAAGTATAAAAGCAGTGAATTGTATTATGAAATTTGTCTGATGAAGTTTACTATTTCAGTAAATGAAAAGCGCTTAAAAAAATTACACGGCTTACTGTTTATTTACTGCCAACATTGTTTTTCTTTTTGTAACAGACTTCACTAAATGTTCACTATCCTCTAATCCAGTTTGTGGCAAGTATAATTTTCCACAAAAAAATATGAAAATCTTGTAGTCAAATGACTTCCTTCTTTTGTGCTGCATATAGAACTTTACAGTAATTACTACAAAGCTGTGCAATTACATCAGGTTTGTCCTACATTTTCCATGTCTAAAGATCATTTAACCTAGTTATAAGTCTCTCCACTTGCTGCTGCTTTATTATTTGCACTAGATATGTCTGGGATTTTGGGGCATTTTCAAAATAAACCATTCGTGTTATTGTTTGCCTATTCTCCAGTAAATCCTAAAAATATTCATCTATTTTGTCTTGCAGATCTATTAATTCTATAGCTTCTTTCCTAGTTAAGTTATTGAGGTTTCTCTGCAGAACTTTTAATCTGGGAAATCTAGTTCCTACAGCTGTATTTTCCTCCGCCTTTCACTTTCAATCTACATCATTCCCATTTTAAGCTGAGATTTTTGTTCTATCCCACTGATCCTGTATCTCTTGATCCTGGTCAGGAATACTTAGGTTCATAGGTTGGTACTAAGCTATGGGCCCTAGGGCCTATACAAGCCTAGCTATAACAATTCCCTGGATATTTCTTCCCACAATATTTACTTCCCTGGACCCCTGTCTAGCAGGGTGACTGACATGAACCCCGGGGTGAATTTCCTATCTCCCATCCAATCGAGAAGGTTCCTTTTGAAGAGGGCCAAGGAGGCGCTTTGCTTGACATGTATGGGCAGTCTATTCCAGAGTATGGGGAGTCTCTGGGTCACGAACCTATCTCTCCAGTATGTTTTGTTCATTGTGATGACAAGGTTTAGATCCCTGGAGCGTGTGGCTCTGAGGGATTGGGATTTCTTTAAGGGGAGCATGTCCAACAGCTCAGGGTTTGACATGGCCTTGTATGTTAAGCAGAGATTGCCTCAGATTAGACGATATGCCACAGAGTATAGCTGGAGTTTTTTTTAGACGGTCAGTATAGGGCATCTGCTTTAGGCCTGTGATTCTTTTAGTGAGGTATTTTTGAGGCCTTTCCAGTTGTTGCAGATGTTTTATGAGGTACAGTTGTACTCTATAATGGGTCTAATGAGAGATGAGTACAGTGGGACAATGACCTCCTTTTTCCTGGATGAAAAGCCCTTAGTGATGAGGTGTGCCACATAGAAGGATTTCCTGACTGTTGTGGGGATGTGGTTATCGAAGGTGAGATCACCGTCCACCTGTGTCCCTAAGTCTCTCATCACACTTTCGGTGTTTAGTGTACTGCCACCTATGCGGTAATTCATGGGTACATGTCTTTTCCCAAAGGGGATAACTATACATTTCTTGGCATTAAGCTTGAGCCCATGACTCTGGCACCACGCATCTGTTTCTGTAAGGCCCTTTTGTAGAATATCCACATAATTTGGGGATTCAATAATGGCTCCCAGTTTGCAGTCATCTGCGAACTTTGTTAGCCAGAGTCCCTTAGTGTTGGGCCTGTACTTCAGAGAAGTAGATGCCAAACAAGAGCGGTCCCAGGACTGAACCCTGAGGAACTCCACTTGTCACTTGTCTAGAGCTAGATTTGGAGTCGGCTACTTTTACAGTCTGGGTTCTGTCAGTAAGCCAGTTGGCAACCCATTAAGTGACATAAGCATTTAAGACTTTTTGAGTAATATGGTGTTTTCTAGTTGCATTCAGTGCCAATAAACCTTTTATCTGCCAGTCCGGTTTCGTCTACTTGGTTTTCTTGGTTTCCTGTTTTTTCGTGGCTCTCATTGGTTGACATAGGGATTTATGCCCAGCTTATTTATCTATGATTCCAGAGTGGGGGATGGTGTCAAAGGCCTTGGCGAGGTCCAGATAGGCTGTGTGGACTGCCATACCCTTGTCCACAGCTCTGGAGACTGATTCAAATAAGTCAATCAGGTTCAGTAGACAAGATTGGCCCTTCACGAACCCAAACTGGGTGGGGTCCAGTGTTTGAAGGTTGCCAATGTCTTTGTTTATAAGCTCCATGATAATGCGTTCCATGCCCTTGCAGATCAGGCTCGTCAGACTGATGGGAAGGTAGGTCCGTGGATCCCCCCTTGTGGAGTGGGATAACTGTATCTGTGCGCCACTCAGTGGGCATGAAGCCTGAGGTGAGGCTATGATTAAACATGACACTTAGGTGAGGTGCCAGTTCATTTTGTAGTTCATGTAGTGCACAGCCTGGGATGTCATCTTGTCCCATGGATGCTGTATTCTTAGTTTTGGAGAGTGAGGTTTCTACCTGTGTGGCCATGATTACCGGAATTTGGCAATCGTTTGGTATTGAGATGGGCCCTTTAGGGGGTGAGAGGGGGTGAAGTTGGCACTAAATCAATCTGCCAGGATGTTGGCAATATCCTTGGGATCAGTATATTTAATGCCATTCTGTTGTAGCTCAGAGCAGATCTGAGCATTGCCATTTAGATTCCTGACATAACTATAGAATGCCTTGCGATTGTCTTTGGAATCTTTGGCAATTTTACTTTCGTAACTAGCTTTGGAGGATTTTATGAGGGATCTCAGCTTCTTACTGAGGCTGGTAAGGGAGTTTTTTGCATCCTGGGATTTTCCTCTTTTCTGCAACAATTTCTTCCTTCTGTTGTATAGTTTGTTTATGGCAGGGGACCACCAACAATCTGGCTTCCTTTTTTTGGAGGAGAGCATCTTGGTTCTATTTGGGATGGCACGATTCATGCACGAGTGGATGCGCTCGTACAGTGCCTTAGTGTAGGATTCAGCAGTCGAACTTTCAGATCCCGTCTGCATGGATGTCATGACGTTGGTCACTTCTGACTTGAGTAGCATGAAGTTGGCTTTGGAGAAGTTTTTTATGGAGGTTTCCTTACTGGGGGGTGGGGGTGGGATGTGGATGTCAAGGGAGATTTGTTTAAGGTCAGACCTGACCAATGATGGGGTGACAACTGGTTTGGAGCATCTATCTCCTATGTTGGTAATGACCAGGGCTAGGATATTGGTGCCCCTGGTGGGGCAATGGATTAGTTGATCCAGGGTGTTTGAATTTATGAATTCCAAGAACCGTTGGGAAAAGGTGCTGGTACCTGAGTAGTTTTCCCAGTTAATGGCAGGGTAGTTGAAATCACCCAGTATTAGGGTGTTTGGTTGTATCTTAATACTTTCCGGTATGTTTAGAAAGGTGCAGTGAGAATCTTGGGGCATGGTGGGGGATCTGTAGCAAGCTACAATTTGGATTGCAGTCTTACCTAGTGTCAGTTGCACCTGCAGAATTTCAGATGCATTATGTTGGGCAACTAGCCTGGAGGTGTGAATATCCTTGGTGAATATGTGACACTCTTCCACCTTTAGTGTTTCGGTCTTGGTTTGGTGGCCAAAACGTGTGGTAAGAGTTGTAGCTTGGTATGCAGGGGTGCTCTCTAGAGCCTTGAACCAGGTGTCAGCTACTGCACGGATATCGATGTTCTCCATTTTTAGAGGTGCCTCGAGAGAGTGCATTTTGAGGTTTAGATTTCTAGTATTGAGTAGCATTACCTTCAGATTTTGCATGCTTGTATCTGTTACTGTGGTGGTTTTGTCCTTTGAACCTTGCCTAAAAAAGGCACTATAAGGGTGGCAAGAGCTTTAGCCAGTAACCTGAATCCCAGGAGTGACAGGTGCAGACCATCTCTGGCAAAGCATCGTGGTTTGTTGATCATGTCTTCCCCAGGCAGACAGATACTGGATCCCCTTTGAATGACACCAGAAGCTTAGCCAATTGTTGAAGTCAATCATTTTGTCCAGATACTGTGGTATCATTCTGGGCGAAGGCAGGATGCTACTCAGGGCTAGGGTCATACCTGCCTGGGCCACATGATCTGAGAGCTCTTCCATGTAGTCCAGGGAGGTATGTCTCAAGTCATTCACTCCAACATGGACAATGACAGAGTCGTATTTGTACTTGATGTGGAGTGATTTGAGTGCATGTGTTATGTGACGGATCCTGGCACCTGACAGGCAGATGACCGTAATTTTCTCCTTGTTCAGCCTGGTGAGTGGGACATCAGTGTGCCTGACTATAGAGTCACCTATGACTAAAGTGTTGGGTATGTTGTCTTGCCTTAGGGGCTGCTGTTGGGTGGCACACTGGTGTTGTGAGCTATGTGTCACTTTGGTTGTGACTGGTGTTTGTTTGCGTTTCAGCTTCGGAGGTCCTTGTTGCTTGGGCAGGTTAATGTTAAGGGCCTCTGCATATGTGGGTTTGGTGTTGCTATGTGTGGGTGTTGGTGGTGTGGGTTTTGAAGGGCTATGTCTAATTTGGTGCTTAATTTTTGCACCAATTCCCGTTTCCTAATCTTATACTTGGCCAATTGACAGACAATAACTAAAGTCTCTCTCTGCCTGTCTGTCTCTGCTTATTCTTTCTAAGTCATTAATTTCAAGGTATAGTAGTGAATGACCTGACAAAAGTCCTAGGAAATCCTGAAGGGGGTGTTAATGTTCCCTTGTTATGTAAACTCTATCCAGCCTTGACCAGGTACCATATTTTTCTGAAAAGAATATGCAGTTTGAGTTAAATTTGTTATTTTTTCCTGTACTAAATAGTTCACAGACTTCAAAATACTTTCCTAAATATATCCTTCTGGAATAACTGCCACTTGTCTTTGTCATAGGTTCATAGGTAGGTACTAGGCTATCGGCCCAAGGGCCTATGTAAGCCTAGCCAGCAAGGTTCCATAGCTTACGCCACCCAAGAAAGTTATTTTCCTGTGCCACTGTCCAGCAGAGACACAGAAGTGATCCCCAGGCTGTATTTCCTATTTCCCATCCACTCATCAAGATTTTTCTTGAAGAGTGCTAATGAAGAACTTTGCTTGACATAGATGGGAAGCTTGTTCCAGAGTATAGGAAGTCTCTGGGACAGGAATCTATCCCTCCAGCGTGTCCTGTTTATTGTGGTGACAAGGTTTAGGTCCCTAGAGCGTGTAGCTCGGAGGGATTGGGATTTCTGTAGATGTAGAATGTCCAACAGCTCTGGGTATGACACAGCTTTATATGTTAGGCAGAGATCACCTCGGAGTAGGCGATATGCTACGGAGGAACGCTGGAGTTTTTTGAGGCGGTCAGTGTAGGGCATTTGTTTGAGGCCAGTAATCCTGTTTGTGAGGTACTTCTGTGGCCTTTCTAGCTGCTGCAGATGTCTTGTGAGGTACGTTCCAAAAGGGGCATTGTACTCTATAATGGGTCTAATGAGTGACAAGTAGAGGGGAACAATAACCTCTTTTTTCCTGGATGAGAACCCTTTTATGATGAGGTGTGCCATGTAGGAGGACTTCCTGACTACTGTGGCATGTGACTATCAAAGGAGAGACTACTGTCCACCTGGGTCCCAAGGTCTCTTATCATGCATTTGGTGTTAAGTAGATTGCTGCCTATGTGGTAATTCATGGGTACAGAGTTTTTATCAAAGGGGATGGCACTGCACTTTTTGGCATTGAGCTTGAGGCCATGGCTCTGACACCAGGCATCTGTCTCAGTGAGGCCCTTCTGTAGGATGTCCACATCATTTGGGGACTTGACTAACATCTCTTTTCTCCACCATTATATTCCAGTCCCCTGCAGTCAATAACAGTCTGTGATGGAAAATGATTACTTAACATAATTTTTAGTTCCTTTATATTTTTTTGGGGGAACACATAGTCTCTATCACATACCTAACCAACGTATCCTTTATTTCACTTTCTATTACAAGCAGGCACCCCCTTGCAATCAGAAAAATAACCAGTCTGTTTCTATTTCCTGCACAGCCTACATAGTACTCCTATTCCAAACCCTTTCACTATAACCTCAGTGGGTTCCAAATGCCCCAGACATGTCTCTTGTAACATTACTATTATCTATATATAAACACTTTTTGAGGGTTTAGATTTATCTCTGAGGCCACTGACATTCCAAAATAGTAATTTTACAATTATCTTTGTACTAAAATATTATTGTTCAGTAACTTCAAATCACTTTTTGATTATTGTCTAATCCAGGTCAAAATAAATAAATAAAACTGGTTTCATTAATAATAAAAGCATGTGCACATGAACTCTAACAGCAAACTACTCTATATCAAACTGACGTACATAAACACTTTGAACAGAATGACACACACACACGGTACTGAAAGTTGATATGTACATAATCTTTCTTGAGAATTATGTGACCCAATCCTTTTAAAAGGGGATCCATCCACTGACATTGCACTTATCTACAACCTCACTCCTGAGAAAACCCATAAAGGACAAATCTGTTACAATTCTGCAGCTGTTCAATCTTTTTATTACATCATTTTGCAGACATAACTTATGTAGGATACAGAAATCCGGAAGAGCCCTTTCAATACAAAATAAGGATTTAAAGAGAGTAACGAAAGTAACTACACTCAACAGAGTAAATGCTTCTGCGCTAATCCGAAACCAGTCGAAATAATGTCCCAAAACACAAAGCGACAGAAGGCAACCACCAAGCTTGCTATAATCCAGTCTCGTTTTATGAAAATGTATATAATCCTTTATTTGGCGTGCACTAGGTAAGCGCTTTCACTATCAGCTTCATCAGACCATAAATCCCATAAGTGGGATAAACTGATTCTTCCAACAGAACAAGGCGGACTAGGATTACTCAATTTGAGGGGATATTTTAGAGCAACACAGTAAAGGCTCTTACACATAACACAAGCAGAAAACTTTAATTCAAAGTAGAAAGGAATGATGATGATACAGAGAGGAAGCTCAAGAAATAAGGAGAGATTGGGATTCTGGATGCAGACTCTTAAGGAGAGCAACAAAAATCATACAGAGTATTATATTCATAAAACAGCAGGGAGTATTCTAAGAACTAAACCAGCACAAGAAAAAATATTCTGCAGATAGGGCTTGACTGTGGTTAGGGATACAGATAAGAGGCAGAAGGGGCTGTAATTTATTGGAGAAAACTGGCAAAGGAACAAATAACTAGAAAAGGAAAGGTAATAGAATGGGACGATACCAAAAATTTATTTGGACTGGGGGTTAGAGATTGACTTCTCTAGCAAGGATTGATATCAGAGTATAGGCAAAGAGAAAAAAATAGGGGGCTCTAAATGAAAGACCAGCACTGAGAGAGTTTTTAATAGAATCTAGAACAGAAGTTGCTGTTAAAAAGGAATAATTAGTAAATCATATAAAATACTGCATGATACTTATAAGAATCAATCAATCACAGGAGCTTAGAAAGGATTGGGAAGAGACACTGGATAAGCATTTCACAAAGAGACAATAGGGGGATAACTGTATATCTCCCAAATATGCAACAAAGTCTAGAAGATTTAGGATCTTTGCCTGGAACTGTTTACATAGATATTTTTATACCCCAAGTAGACTCCAAAGAATTTTCCCTTGGGTGGATAGCAATTGTTGGAGATCTGTTGGGCAAGTGTATTGAGCTGGTTGACTTTAGGGATTCCCTGCAGACCGCTCTGTTGCAGATGCTGGGTGAGTGGATTGGATTGACTGAGGAGATTATTTTTTTGAGCTATGGTATGGAGTTGGAACTACCTAGACATAGTAAAGCCTTGCTGAGTCTAATTATGGTGGCTGCCAAAAAAGCAATTACTAGAAAATGGAAATCAAACTCTAGACCAACTTTACTAGAAGTAGTAAATATAACAACAGAGATAAAACATCTGGAATTGGGATCTTTAGAAAAGGGAAGGAGGAAGCTACATAGGAAATAAACGGGAATTGTGGCAGCAATATATGCAGAGAAGGAACAAGGTTTAAGAGGCAGTATTTGAATGGGCCATACAACGCTTAACTGACAATGCCTGGATAGATTATAAGTGGTGTATAATGTTTGCAGCTACAGTTGTTTCAATTGTGTCTGTGATGTATAATGTTTTCAACTAAAGTGGTGTCAATGTTGTTTGTTTTTCATTTATATAAATGTAAAATTGTCTATGTCATATGTGATAATAAAGATGTTTATTAAAAAAAAAAAACACATTTTGTGTAAAAACTTCAGCTGACCAGTCACATCAAATATGTTGCAAGTTCCTGTCTTTTCAGAATTGGACTAATAATCTATCTAGACTGCCTGCTTGTTTAGCTTGTTACTATACATAACTTCAGTTTCATTAATAGGCGTTGTGCCCAAGAGCAAATCTGCATTTATACTTAGCTCCAAGACACACCTACTTTAAAGAACTGCACATCCCTTATATACCCCAAAGCTCCAAATGCAACATGTAACAGTTAGTGAAGAAATGCCTCAAAATAAATACAAAATGTGCCTAACTATATAAAACTGATTAACAAAGAAAAATTAATTTTATAACCTAAATCATAGTACTTAATGTTCTTACATATTAGAACACACAACAAGCCACAACACTGACTAATGGTACATCTTTCTCATTTATAGTCATATTTTACTAAATTGTCAAGACATTTTTTAAGTGTCTTTAATGTAAAGCTTATGTGCCCATGAAGTAAAAATCCACCAAGTAGTGAAATGCTGACTGTGTAGAACCTTTAATAAAAGTAAGCATCTCAGATCTTTGAGCATAGGAAAACTGTGCCTATGGTGTAAAGAATACAGCTATGTGAAATGGCACCATGGGATAATAATTTTCACTGTACCACAAATTATAAAAAATTATGGTAACTGGAGGCCTAGTGGCTAGAATATTTATACCTGATTGCTATAGGGTATGCATAGTGACGGTGAGAATTTCCCTGGTCTCAGAGTGTGGCTCTATGGTGTTCCAGTTTGGGGTCTTCACTTTCAAGTATCTTCCTAGGTCTACCTGTTAGTGAAGGCTGTTTTGTTCAGATTCATTCTCTCTCTCTTCAGGTTCCTTGCAATGAATTTAGGGATTCTTCCTCTCTTCAGGTTCCAGGTGATGAAGTCAGTACAAAAGAGAGCTAGATAGCTCTGTGCCTGGCTAGATAAAGGGCTAGAAACTGGGAGAGATAAGGTGGAAGGGCAGTTAACCGATCTGCTTTACAAAAAGAGAAAGAAATTGCTGTCCAAGAGCAGGAAGTAACGGTCTCTGAATTAGAAGCATTCCCTCCTTGTCTTAAACAAGGAAATAAGACACCTAATAAGGCATTCTAAAGCTAACTATGAATCCAAATTAGCCTCCTTCACCAAGGATACCCATAAAGCCTTCTTTAGCTATGTCAGAACCCTCAAAGGAAAAATCCAGATCAGAGCAGAACTGGTTGTTAATGGCACCACAAACTGAACCCAAAGAAATAGCCAACCTGACAGCTGACAGGTTCAGTGAAAATTTCTCCTTCCTGTCCCTGCCATCTGCCCTCCACCTAGTAGCTCTATGGAGCATGTCATAAACGCTCTCTCCAAAGCCAAAACACAGCCTCTATGGGACCTGATAACATCCCATGCTGCATTCTAAATGGATTAAAACAGGAACTAGCTGCACCACTGGGTACTCTTTTTAACCACAGTCTAAGCACTGGTTTTGTACCTGCTGAATGAAAAAGCCTGACGACGAATGTTTTGGGTGTTAAACAAGGCACGTCATGGTTTGGGCCTAAACAGATGACGCAGTAAGAATGAAAATCTCTGTGAGGTATTTGCTTTCCACAGGCAAGACAATTGTTAACATTTTCTGACATCGGTTAGAGCAAAAAAAAAGGATCCCCAATGGGGTACTTAGCTTCAGAAGACTTCAGGTTTGAAACTCGAAAAACAAAAATTTCAGGTAGCGGCTGACTGGCACTTGCAAACTGCTTCTGCTTCAGGCTCCTCCATGGCAAGAAAGACTGATGTAATGGCATCGGCTGCATGTTTTATACCCCTGACGTCATGGAAGAGGCGACAGCATCTGATGCAGAAATTCCAAGACTCTGGTATTCAGGCTGACTGAGGGCTACCTGCAGGCAGATAACCCAAGTGTGATGACTGCAGCAGTGAAACATGAAGAACATCAGCAACCATCATCGCGTTACATAAAGGAGGCGCCTCCACAGACCCTAGGAACTACAGACTCATAAGCCTAACCAGCCTAATCTGCAAAGCTATGGAAAGAATATTCATGGACCTTATCAATAAAGCTATAGAAGACCTCCAAACACTGGACCCAACCCAGTTTGTCTTCGTTAAAGGGAGATCCTGCTTCTTGAACTTGGTGGACTTCTTTGAGACAGTCACCAAAGCCCTGGACAAAGACAAATCTGTGCATACGGTCTAGCTGGACCTGACAAGGTCTTTGACACTATTCCCCACTCTGGCATCACTGATAAACTCACCCAGCTAGAGATCAACGCGTATATTGGTCAGGTCGGTTGCAAACTGGCTCGCCGATAGAATGCACACAGTCAAAATAGGTGGCTCTACCTCCACCAGCAGACTCATAACCAGTGGTGTTCCACATGGATCGGTGCCAAGGCTCCTGTTGTTTGGAAGCTACTTCTTGGATGTACCGGCTAAAACAAAAGGCCTACGGCTGACAAAGTTTGCTGATGATTGCAAACTGGGTACAGTCATCGAGTTCCCACTTGATGTCAACATCCTACAAGAGGGACTTAAACGACTGGTGACAAAGTCATGGGCTAAAACTCAATGCAAAAAATGCATTAATATCCCCTTTGGCAAGGGTGACATCCTTGCAGATCACCACATTAATAAAACTCCCTAATCACGCAATCAGTGGTGAGAGATTTGGGCACACAGGTTGACAGCAACCTTTCCTTTGACCACCGTGTCTCCACAGTGGTAACAAAGGCTTTCTATGTCGCCCACCTCAAAAGTAAGGGCACTGCATCCAGAACAAAAGAGATTATAACCCTCCTGTACTCCTCACTCATTAGGCCAGGTACCTGCAGCAACTGGAAAGACCTCAAGGGTTTCTTACAAACAAAATTCAGGGTCTTCAGCATATGTCATACGTTGCCAGACTGAAATCACTGTCACTATGCTCTGTGTCTTACAGACTACTCAGAGGTCACCTCTGCTTTGCATATAAAGCAATCTGAGATCCTGCTCTAATGGAAATGCTGCACACTCATAAATCAAATGGTATAAGATGCACTCGCTCTAGGGAACTCAACCTAGTATGTGACATCGACAGGACTTGCTGAAGAGACAGATATGTCTCACAGAGGATACCTCTCCTCTGGAACAAACTTCCAATTAAGGTAAAGTAAAGGCCCTTGCAAACCCTATTAAAGGGAAAACTGTATGACTGGATGGGAAACTACAAATTCACCCTGGGAGTTTCACCTGTGTCCCTCTTGGACAACAGGGGCAGTAGTTGTTGACTTAATTCTGCTTATTACCTTAATGTTCTTGAGAAAAGGGGTTGCACTTGGCTAGACTTGTAAGGGCCCTAGAGCCATTAGCCTAGTAAGTGATGCCAGCGGACCTGTAGTGGGGTTAGATGATGTAAGAGGCTGATGTAATCAATACGGGTGCAGGTTGTCAATCAAATTAGGAGGGCAGTGTTTGGCCACCTTTTCTCAATTCTAGCAACAAAAGAAAAGCAGAAGTCCCAAATGAAAAGTAGAAAATATTTTTAAATACCTGAAGGTTGATTTTTAAGTTTGTACAAATTACAAGGTAAAAAGCATTTTCAAACTCTTGATAGTTACTGTTTAAGTTTTTACACATCCTGAGACAAAAAAGAAAAACAAAAACAGAGTGTTTTGTTTCCCATCTTACTAGTTCAACAGCTCAGGTAAAAGTGTTTTCTCAAAAGTCTATTTGATGGACCTGAATTTCAGGCGAAAGTGTTTTCCTAAATGCAGTTCTGTAGTGTGTTCTTTTTTGTTTGTTAAAAATAAAAAACTTTTAACGAGGAATGAGGCTGCAAAGGCTGCTGAGCTTTTAAACCCTCATGGTTCTTTTAGAAATATTCAAAAAGGGAACTAACATCTAAGCTTTGGGAATGGCTCCTGGTTTTTCCATCTCCCAGATTTTCCTCCAATCAACTCCCCTGGATCTTCCCACCATTGTCTGTAACTGCCTTTAAATAACTGACCTGTTGAATGTAATGTGCTACAGCAAGCACACTTGTTCATCTACTTAACTAAACTGTCTTTAAATATCAACAAGACATCTTTATTCCTCCCACAGGGACAGCATCTGAGAGACAGAGAATCTAGTACCTCTGCTAGCTAAAGTGATTTTATCTGGATTAATCCTTTGTACTCTGCTTCTTGTTAATCCTGTCAGCATCTCATTCGCGGGTGGGATCCCAGACCTGACTCCAGCTTTCTAGACTACCTCTATTCAATTTAATAATTAAATAATGAATTTACCTCTGCACTTGCTGAAAGGGGATAAAGTTTTTACGGCACTAATCTGTCAGAAATCTTTTGTCCCCTGTGCTGACCAGTCTAGTCAGTTAACTGAGTCAACATAAACTCCAGATAGTCTTTCCTCTCTATTCCCTCAGGAAAGTTGATAATGGTGAGGTTTTCATATCTTTCTCTATCTTCAGTCTCAGATCATTTTTCTATTATTTCTTCATGCAATATCTCCATATTACCTAGTGTCATAGTCTAGTCATGATCAGACCCCTGCATGCCTATGATCTCATGTAACTGTTTTGAAAGTACAGTCAGTGCATCAAACCTTGTATCGTTTATGTTAATATATTTGTTAATTACCTGCTCATTTTGAGTGTATACGGATACATTTTATTTTTTTTTTATTTTCTAGCTCAGTAGAACTTTTCCAGTTCTGATCAACTAGAAGTATAGTCATTGGAATCAGTTACTGCTATACAGTGTGCCATGAGAGATGAACAACAGTCCATTTTTTGTGTATTAAAAGTGTTTTTCACTTTTTTCTTTGACATCAAAGCTAATTATCAGTATTCACTGATCCAAGGATAGTTTGAGAAGCTACAATACTATTCTTTTCAATAATTTTACATAATTCCTGGGAAGGTAGTGCTTTTTCCGAATTATCATTGTGGTGCCATACTAGAAGTCCTACAGACATTGCAATGTTGTCACTAAATGTGTCATACTTGACTTTGTCTTTTCTTATAACATTTAAAACAAATCAAATCAGATGATAACCTTTCCTTGACTACAGGCAAAGCAGCATACTTGTATGAGGGTTTGTATTAGCCCTTCATGAATGTAAGCCTAATGTAGGGCTAGCAATTTCAGATATGAAATAGTGTAATAATTACCTGTTCAGAAGATGTCTACCTCTCTAAAATATCCACTTTCTTAAATTAGTGGGGAGTGCCTTCATGAACTTGCTTACAAACAAGATTTCTAAAAAGTTATTTCCATAGTTTACATGAGGTTCTAACCACCGTTTTTCCATTCTGCCCATACTAAAGTCCAAGTGGAGAAACTTAAGGGATCGTGCTTTAGATGAAGCTTCAGATCTTGCTAATATTGCTCATCTCAGTTTCTCATAGTCTTGGGCATCATATCGTATGCTCCTTTAATGAGTTCACTGTTGCATGCAATGAAAAAGATCTGGCCCATTCAGTTTCTGGCCACTCTTAGGCTGCATACCATCTGAAGGCCATCAAATAAGTCTACACATTACATTTCTTATTTATCCCGATTAGAAATCCACTAGCATTTCAGACTCTTAGTGAGGTGGGCTGATGATTTACAACAGTGATCTGCATTCCTTTGCACTAGGGCCTCAAGTAGCTTGTCCATTTCAAAGGATTCAGTACTGCAGTTTAGTAGACACATGGCTTAGAGTCATACCTCTCAACTGGAAACATAAAAAATCTGGACAAAGCCCATGAAAAATAGGTACAAATCTGTACACTGATTAACATAAAATTTGCGTGCATAATTATGTAATCCCACCCACTGCAATGGAATTGCAGGATACCAACTTTCAAACGCAAACTGAAGAACAGACAACCAAAATATGGCCCCAAAGTTCCCCTGCAGGCATTCCAATGTCCCACTGCCTGGCTATTTTGCCCCATTTACCATAAACACTAATGTGCATACTGCTTTATTTCTACAATGATTATTTGGAGTTTATTTTACATTTTATAGCACAAACACTAACAGATATCTGCTAAACAAAGCATTACAGTCTCACAATGAAAACAGACTTAGCATTAAAACGTCTCTGCCCTTGAAAACTCACATTCACTGAAACTCACATCCAAAGAAAAATGCATCTGGCGTATTGTGGGAGAAAGCTGGATCACCCAGAGGAAACCCACACAAACACAGGGAGGACATCATCCAGACTCCACACAGAAGGCACTTCAGCCAAGAATTGAACCAGAGAATCTCTTGCTGTGTGGCAACAACAATACCACTGCACCATCCAACTTTTAAGAGGAACAGACCAAAAGTGTGAGCCAAACACATTCCAGACATTATGGGAAAATTTGTACAGTTGAGCGATATAACTCCTTCAGCCAAAAGTGGTAGATCATGCTGCCGTTCTGGAACTCACATAAATAGAAGGTTGGATGGATCCCACATGTGACATCAGACTGAGTAATAAAAAAAAATATGAAGTGATACAATGGAATAACATATATAACAAGCAAACATGCCCAAGGGAAAAACGAAGAGACAATCCCATTCCTGAGTGTATCAATGTAAACTCTGAAAAAAAGGATTGATGCTTGCATTACCAAAATAAAAAATATATACAAATACAAAGAAATAAAGCTAAAGAAATTCCTCACTGGTAATTAAACATTTAGGAATTACATATATGGAATTGCAGTACTCCATAAGCAACTATGAAATATTAATAAATAGCTATCTTCTCTCTGAAATGTATCACCTAGTATGCTGTTCTTGTGATGACTGCAGGGAAATCTGATTATATCATTTAGGCTAAAAGGTAGCTGACACTTCATCAAGATAAACTATCATTTTCTTTGTTTTAGTCAGACAGTGACTCAAAGTCCATAGTGGTGGTCATGTTGAATGACATGGCATGTTATTATGTGGGTTTCAAAATAGTGGTGACTTTAATTACTGATTTTTGCATTGTAAATGTGCATAGTTTACATTTACATTTGCTTCAAACAGATTTATGTAAACTTATCTTCAGCCCATATGAGTAAGATGGGTAGAGAACTCAGGCTCTTGCTCCCTGCACCTAAGGTACAAGGTTTGAGTCTGAGTAACCCTAACCACCAGGTAGTTCTATCTGGGGAATTTTACACACACACACACACACACACACACACACACACCGGCAGCAGCAGCAATCAATCCATGGTAAATGCAGCAACAGACATCTAACATAAACAGCCAGAGCAACGGACATCTAATAAACCACACACACACAGTAAACGCAGAAACAGACATCTAACATATAAAGAGCCAGCAGCAACGGACAACATCTAATATATAAAGAGCCAGCAGCAATGGACATAAACCACACACAGTAAATGCAGCAAGAAATGCAACTGTATGTTCTGAACGGCAGCAAGCAACTAAAGTGCTTTACCTGGGAAATCAGTTTTCAGGCTTTGCTTCACACACACCAGTTCTCATTACCTTCATTCCGTACACACACACACACACACAGACACACACACACACAGACACACACACACACAGACACACCAGTTCTCATTACTTCATTCCGTACACACACACACACACACACACACACCAGTTCCCATTACTTCATTCCATACACACACACACCAGTTCTCATTACCTTCACTCCGTCCACACACACAGACATATACACACACACACCAGTTCTCATTACCTTCATTCCGTCCACACACACAGACATACACACACACACACACCAGTTCTCATTACTTCATTCCGTCCACACACACACACACACACACACACACACACACACACACACACACACACACACACACACACACACACACGTTCTCATTACTTCATTCCGTACACACACACACACATACCAGTTCTCATTACCTTCATTCCGTACACACACACAGACATATACCCACACACACCAGTTCTCATTACCTTCATTCCATTTAGCCAGCAGTCATTATATTCAGCCATTCTCGGAAACCACTTCTAGCCTCGCTCCGTCACTGCTGCTAAGAAGTTCCATAATGATACTGTTACCTGAACAAATACCTGCCTTTAACTTTAACTCGGCAAAACTTGTTTTGGAAGAACTACGTAGCACCAAAGCAGCTCAGTGTATAAATCAGACATTTCTAGCTAATCAGTGTACAATTCCAACAGTTCAGCCAAAACATTTCCTAAACCTATGCAGTACCACTGGCTGCATAAAAAGAAGGTACTAGACTATCTAGAAGCACGAGTTGTAGAATCAGTACAATAAATTAATACTTTCATTAATATTAGGGAACTTATTCCATTAAAATGCTGTAGGCAAACCAGATCACCTTCCACAGTTAACTATGCAGTGAACTGCTTCAGACCACGGTAATCCTTTATGCAGTCACTAAGACTTTGGAACATCATTATATCCAGCTACGCTTAGTGTAGCATTAGAAAAGTCTGCAAAACAAAAAACGTTCACACCGCTCTGAGAGATTACTTACTGACTGTATGTCTTTTCCCTTTCAAACCAAGATGCTCACATGTGCTGCAGACAAAGCAGTGCCTGTAATTTTACTATATGCAAGCTGTAAAACCCGACAAAACCATCCAAACCGTATAATACTTCATTATTACACTTAACTCTAAAACGCACCCAGGATAGGAATTCCCTCTTCCTTGCGGCTGGACGGAAATGAATGCACGCATGCTGGCAGGCCGTTTAGCTCAACTCCGACAAGCTGGCAGGCTGTTTTGCTGAGCTGACGTCATCATGCATGTGATGACATCAGCTGAAATAAAAAGGAAAAAATTTTTCAAATAAAACAGCCGGGAAATTCGAAAATTAAGGAGTGCCACTCGGGAATCGTGGCACCCCATGTTTGGACCCCAAAACTCGGTAAAAAACGAGTAATTCAGTATGGTTGGGAGGTATGCTTAGACTGTGATTTTCCTGGTGACCAGCTGCAACAAGACTCATTCCACTGCCATAAGGATTCTTGTCCAAAACACACTCCTATACTGAGTTTCTGACCACTTCAGAGTAAACCTTGTTTTACTGCCACAAGGATTTTTTTTTTACTAGAATAAATTCCTGTATAGGCAGAAAGGTTTAACAGATCCTCATATTTTTCCAAAAAACTTCATATACTACAGCACAAGTTCTTGCCTCCAGAAAAGAAAAAGTACAGTTGTGTACACTTACCATAAATGTAGATGTTCGAGTGTATTCACTGTTGCAGTCATTACATTTGGGTTATCTGCCTGCAGGTAGCTCTCAGCCAGACTGAATATCAAAGTCTTGAATTCCTGCGTCGGATGCTGTCTCTTCTTCCATGACGTCAGGGGTATAAAACATGCAGCCAACGCCATTACATCAGTTTTTCTTGCCCCAGATGTCAGGTACCCCCATAATGGGAAGCAATTATATGTTAGGTTACACCTCCAGAAAGCTTAAATACACCAAACAAGAAGGACAGTAGAGCCAAGAGAAGTCAGGGGGCTGGAGGGAGGGTAACCAGGACTGCAACAGTGAATACACTCGAACTTCTACATTTATGGTAAGTGTACACAACTGTACTATGTTCTTTGTGTTTCACTGTTGCAGTCATTAAATTTGGGTTGATTCCCAAAGCTAAGGAAGGGAGGAGGAATTTAGAGAGCATTAGGACCGGCTATTAAGCCCTGCAAGACTGCAGTGGCAAAACCAGCTCTGGATTTAGAAAAAATAGGCATATGGTAATGCTTGGTGAAGGTATGAATAGAGATCCAGGTAGCAGCTTCTAGGATGTCCCTGGTAGGGACTCCTCTGAGGAAGGCTGTAGAGGTAGATGCAGCCCTGGTGGAATGTGATCTTATTCTCTGTGGGGTAGTTTTTCCATGGTGCTAACAGCAGAAATGAATTCAATGGGCTTTCCATTTAGAAATGGTTTGCTTTGAAATGGCTTTCCCCTCTGCACCTGCAGCGAAGCCAACTAGCAGCTGTTCAGATTTTCTGAGAGGCTTGGTCCTGTCTAAATAAAATCTAAGTTGTCTGTGACATCCAAAGAGTGCAGTATTCGTTCACCTTTGTTTTGTGGGTTCGGGAAAAAAGTAGGCAAATGAATGGACTGATTTAGGACCACACTAGACATCAACTTGGACATAAAGGAAGGATTGGTCCTGTGGGAAACCCTGTCTGCATGGAAGATAATAAAGGGCTCCACTGCCATGAGGGCCTGTAATTCAGACACTCTTCTTGCTGAAGTGACGGCTACAAGGAAGGCTGTTTTCCAAGAAAGGAATTTCAACTCTGCAATTGCAGCTGGTTCAAATGGAGGAAGAGTGAGCTTTTCTAATACAAAGTTAAGGTCCCAGGCTGGAGTAGGGGCTCGCCTGGGGGGGGGGGGTCTTAACTTTTTGGCCCCTCTGAGGAACTGCTTTAGCATGGGGTGAAAGAAGAGGGGTGGTTCAATATTATAATGTGCTGAAATGGCGGAGGCATGAATTTTAATTGACGAGAAGGATAGGCCCTTGTGGAGCATTTCTGTTAAGTACTGAAGAATATGAGGTAAGCTGGGCACTGTTGTGCCCATCCCCCGAGTTTGGCCCCAGGAACAGTATTTTTTCCACTTTTCAGCATATGATTTTCTAGTGCTAGGCCTCCTTGCTTCCAGAATAACATCTAACACCTGCTTACTGAGGGATGCTATTGGAGAGCTCAGGGGATTACCCAGGCTGCAAGGTTCAGGGTTTGAAGCTGAGGGTGCAGAATCTGTCCTGGCAGCTGGGACAGCAGGGAAGGTGTTTGAGGTAGGTGCCATGGCTCCAGCAGTATCACACTGCCCAAGAGGGGGTACCAATGCTGGCGTGGTCAGTCTGGTGCAATCAGTATTGTCCTTGGTTTGCCCTGTTTGATCTTTAGCAGAACCTTCGAGAGGAGAGGCAGAGAGGGAAAGGCATAAACCGAGAGGCTTTCCCAGGTAAAGGACAGGGCATTCACTTTCCAAGCTTGACTGTGGGGAGTCCTTGTGCAGAATTTTTCCAATTGGTAGTTCTGGGGGGAGGCAAACAGGTCTATTTCTGCAGTCCCCCATTTGTTCCTCAAGAAGTTGAACATTTTTGGTTACAGTTTCCATTTGTGTGGGTCCATGAGATTTCTGCTTAGGTCATCTGCCAGTGAATTTAGCTTGCCTGGCAGGAATTGAGATTGTAGGTGCACTTGGTAGCTCAAGGCTGTGTTCCACAGAGCAATAGCTAGTCTGCAGAGAGGGTACAAGTGGGTTCCCCCCTGCTTGTTTACGTACCACATAACTGTGGTGTTGTCTGTCTTTACCAATAATTGTCCTGGAAGGATGTGGTCCTTGAAGGCTGTTAGGGAATTCTGTACAGCTAACATTTCTTTTTGGTTGATATACAGGTGCATCTGACTCGGGTTCCATTTGCCCTGACTGCACTGCCCTGCCAAGTGAGCCCCCCATGCATAGTCTGATGTATCTGTTGTTAGGGTTTGGGTGGCAGGGGGTAGATTGAAAGGGAGCCCCTTGTTGAGGTGGCAGGCCTCTGCCCACCAAAGGAACTCAGTCTTTATACAAGGAATGATAGGAATCATTGCTTCCAGGTCCTGAGAATGTTGGCACCATAGGCTTTTTAAATACCATTGTAGTTTTCTCATATGCAGTCTTGCATATGGAATTATTAGAATGCAAGAGGCCACGAACTCCAGGCCAGATAGCTGGGTCTTTGAGGCCAGTAGTTTGAAGTAGGCTGTCAAACTTGTTTATCTGGCGTGAGGAAAGCCATCTGGGAAGTTGTGTTCAAGCTTGCTCCCAGGAATACAATCTGTTGGCAGGGTACTAGGTGAGATTTATTTTAGTTTATGGTGTACCCCAGCGAGGTTAGAAGTTTCTTTACAAATGCCAGATGTTTTAATAGCAAGTCCTAGCTTTCTGCCTGAATCAGACAATCATCCACGTATGGGTATATCTGAATATTTTGCGACCTGCAAAATGCAATGGCTGGAGCTAGACACTTTGTGAATACCCTGGGCGCAGTAGATAAGCCAAAGAAAAGTGCACAGAACTGATGGTGCATGGAGCCTGCTCTTAAGCGTAGGTATTTCCTGCAAGATTCCCTTATTGGAATGTACAGGTAAGCTTCCTTTAAGTCTAAGGTTGCCAACCAGGCATCTTTGCCCAGCACAGGGAGCAGCTGTTGAAGTGTTATCATTTTGAATTTTGGGATTACCAAAAAGGTGTTTAGAATAGAGAGGTCCAGGATAGGATGCCATGAGCTGTCTTTTCTGGGTACCAGGAAAAAGGCTCGAGTAAAAACCTTGTCCCCTTTCTTCTGCTGGGACAGGCTGAATAGCCCTGATACTTAGAAGAGAGAGAACCTGCTGTTGAGCCTCTGCCCACTGATTTGAAGGTAGGTCTGGCCAACCGTTTGGAGTTGGTAAGGTGTGAAAGTGGAATCTGCACCCTTGAAAAACTATATTTAAAACCCATTTGTCCTGGGTAATGAGTTCCCAGTTTTTTGCATGCAAGGCGAGCTTTCCTCCTAAGGGAGCGGGCAAATGAGCAGGGCTTGGAAGGGTTAAGGTTAAGTCATTATGACATTTTTCCATAGGGGGGTGTCTTACTACTTCCAGCTTTGGAAGTGGGAGCCCCCCACTACTTAGACCTGTGTGTAGCCTGAGACTGTAACCTAGGTGGTCTGCTGTCCCTGGGTTTGGACTGAGAAGGCCTGGAAGAGACTGGACAGGACCAGTTCTTAGAAGGCCAATGCCTGCTAAATCTGGGAGGCTGTACTTGCAGGAAATCTTTAGCAGTTTGCATAGATTTAGCTTTTTCCTCCATCTTTTTAAGATGACTTCTGCTTTGTTGCCAAACAGACGGTCTTGGTTTAAGGGAGCATCCAGTTATTTAGCTTTAACATGATCTGGCAAGTTTTGCTCTTTAAGCCAAGCATGCCTTCTAAGTACAGACCCAGTGACAGCAGCCCTGCAAGATGCTTCTAGAGTCAAAACCACATTGCAAAGTATGTTTACCAACTTGTTCAGCAGAATGCATTAAATCCTGTAATTCTTTATGTTCAGCAGAGTCAGGAATCAACATCATTTTCTGCTTAAGTAGTCCCAAAATATACTGCTGATACTTTAACGTATGAAACTGGCAATTTAAGGCCCTAATGGCCAAAGTAGCAGAAATGTATACCTTCTTACCCCATCTGTCCAAGGCCCTGAAATCTCTATCAGAGGGAATAGGGTTTTTGGCAGCAGTAGCCTTAATGCCCTTTGGTCCTTGGGAAATGGTCTCTGGATCCGTAGTAGGATTCTTGAAGAGGAACTTGTGAGAGTCAGGTACTCTGTAATACCTGTCAGGTTTTCTGGGAGCTGGAGGTAAAGTGTCTGGGGCCAGGCTAGATTCCAAGAAGGCATCATCTACAATGTCCAGAGCAGGAGGGATAGCTAAAGGCCTGTGTTGAGGGAGGAGTAAGAATTCCCTAAGCCTCTTTTTGGAGTCACAGTAATCCTGGCTTTCCCAGCAGAAATGCTCCCTAAGAGTGTGCAAGGTTTCACCAAAAGAAAAATCTTCTGGAGGGGAAGCAGAGGGAGTGGAATCCTCTGCATCAGAATCCTCATAGGTAGATAAGGGCAAATCCTGGTAATCAGAAGAAACAGAAATTTCAGAATCCTGATCAGAAGAATCAGAAGGAAAATCAGTTCTAGGTCTCTTAGAGGGGGAAGACTGGCTTCCCCTAATTAAAGTAATAAGGTCTTCAGCCATTCTAAGCATTTGTTTTTTAGGCATATGGGCCTGAACGTGCGGTTTGGATGTCTGTTTTCTAGGAGTGGGTCGAGTTTTAGGCCTTGATGAAGAAGATGGCGTCAGTTTAAAATGCAAATCTGTAGGCCTGAATACACCCTCAGAAGCCGGTGCCTGCACAGCAGCTCCGGACCCATCCAAGGTAGAGACATCCGCAGGTTCCATAGTCGAAGAAGCATCTCGTGGCATACCGGACTCTAAATGGGTCTCAGTAGAGGCCTGCAAATCTGAAGTAGCGGGTATCAGGGGCTTTGAAAGTGCCTCACTGAGTACAGGCGAACTGGCGACTAGCTTAACAGAAGAGCCATCGGCAGTTTTGAACCTATGCGGTCTGTCTCCGTCTTTATCCTTACTTTTTTTTTTTCAGAATATCGGTAGTCAGGATGGCTTACTGAAGCCATTTCTGGACAGTTAAAATGAGAACCAAAATAATTTGCTGTGAAAATAGACCAACGCTGAATAGTTAGGGGGTTGACTAAGGCACAAAACTGACAGTGAGGGACATCGTGGTCTGTGCCTAAGCAAGGATTGTAGTACGAATGAAAATCTTTATGAGGTATTTGCTTTCCACAGGTAAGATAATTGTTAACTTTTACTGACATCGGTTAAGAGCAAGAAAATGGATCCCCAACGGGGTACTTAGCTTTTTTCAGAGACTTCGATTCTGAAACTCGAAAACAAAAATTTCAGGAGTCGGCCGACTGGCACTTGCGAACTGCGTCTGCTTTGGGCACTGTGCGGCAAGAAAGACTGATGTAATGGTGTCGGCTGCATGTTTTATACCCCTGACGATATGATGTCATGGAAGAAGAGACAGCATCCGACGCAGGAATCCAAGACTTTGATATTCAGGCCGGCTGAGGGCTACCTGCAAGCAGATAACCCAAATATAATGACTGCAACAGTGAAACACGAAGAACATCGCAGGAGGCATAAACTGTCCGTAACTACTAACCAAGCAGATCTTGCATTCTTGGATGGGGGAAAAACTAAGACAAATCACTTTCCATGTCTTTAAGAAGTTACAGGTTTATAAAAAAAAAAAATTCTGCCTGTATTCTCCCCCAAGTTAGCAAATGGTAAAGACTTCCATAAATTAAGTAGTCACTTGAATTTGTTTTCAGTCTGAAACCCAGTTTTAGTATATAAAATATATTTATTTTTTTAAGAGGGCAGGGGATAAAACAAAACCACATAGGACAGTTGATCAATTTCAAATCAAATACCGCAAAATCTATTTGTCCAAACTTTTTACAGGTTACATACCAGTTCAAATTATACCAAAAATTCAGCTCATACAATCTTTGTAGGGCTCATGCTGCCAATATACTTCAAAAGCTCGTCAGTGAAAGAAGTATCTAAAGATCTACAGTTTACTCCATTGTGTGGGTCAACAGTGCAATCCAATACTTCTTATTACAACACCACAACTCTTGTTTTTCTTAGACTGCAGAAGCATCTTCATCCTTCACATCATGCATAGCTTTCTCAGACTCCTCCATGTTAACCTCTATACTGAGTGGGACTTTCAACCTGTAATCTGCCTGTCTCTCTGGTATTGTCATTTTAACTCCCAAAATATATCTGTTACCAGTTAAGATTTCCTGAATTCTTTCTCCCTCTTAGAGCGTCCAGTCCCTGGTTCAGCAGCCACTACTATACTGCAGTGCAGAGATTTACATTTTCACAAAAAAATAATTAGCACAACTATCTCTTCTGAACAGAACCGACGACTGAGGTGGCTCCACTTTCTAGACTACCTTTTAGGAACTTCACCAACCTCTGGTAACCTCAATCCTTCTTTCAAAACTTCTACAGACTTCAGCCTTGTATACCACTCTTTCCAAAAATTTAAACAAGTTAGAATGGTATATAACTCAGCACCCACATTTAATTCTCTCTCCAAAAGTATAAACCCTCTCCATAGTTCAGCTCATAAGCAACTGTTGGCAACATGCAATCTTTCTCATAAAGCTATTTTTTAATCACAGGTGTCTGTTCATAGCAAAACCAGCAATGGCATATACCTCTCATTATCTAGGATTTTCAGGACTAAAAAATAAGAAAACTATTAAACAGCTACAACTCAGAAGCCTATTTTTTGCTTTAAGAAAGTATCGTTCCTTATCTGTGCTCACACATACCCAAAATTGCATACAGTTGCTCTTAAAAGTACTTTATGAGACACCTTCACAGCAACAACTAACAGTTTGAACAGACACATAAGAAAAGGTAGATTACATATCCCATTTATAGCCAACAATACAAAATGTTGGTGTGGTTTGTTTTCATTTATATAAATGCATAATTGCCTGTGCAGTAACTGATGGTTTAATAAAGATGTTTCTTGTTTAATATTTGTTATGTTAATACAGTTTAATTACTTTTACATGAATGTAAATTCGCCTATGTCACAAGTGATAATTCAATAAAGGTGTTTGAATAAAAATCTGTAAAACTAAATAATAACAAATCAAATTGTATGTTTGTTATGACATGTACTTCCTTTAAGTATAGTCTCAAGGCCCATAAAGAACTATTGTTTTTAATTACAAAGATAATGTGACGATACTTACAGGGTAACTAATATCAATATAACCTGATCAAATCCAAAAGAAGAAAAAGTACAGAGTGGAAAAAATCCAGGGTTCAAGACAACACTGTACAATCATCAGAGCAGATACAATAAAAACAAAATAAGATCCCAGTATCTTTCTGTGGTTACGGGACAATCAGAGGGAGTAAACTCTAGAGGGGAAATAACAAGAGGACATAACTGGTTAATGAACACAGGTAAGATGTCAGAACTACAGAACTAGACGTCAGCATTACAGATAGGAGTCATCAAAAAGGGAGAGGATGACAAACTAAAGAGATGGGCAAGTATTTATCTTGGAGATAAGAGCAGTGGGACGTAGAAGCTCAAGCATTTATGATATGGGAAAATATTTAAAGAATAAGACACATGAAGACAGGGGTCTGACAGAAGTATACTATAGCATCAAGGAGGAGGTAGCTACTATATCAGAGCTATCAGTATGGGAAAAGTTGCAGCAAGAATTGAGACATTCTGGCATAAAGAAAGCTTCGATATCAAAGGGGTAAAAAAGTGGTAAAATCAGAAAAATTCAGATTTTTGTCTGGAAATGTCTACATATTTATTTTACACTACTGTGAGACTCAGTAGAATGCTCTCAGACGTATTGAACACACAGAGGAGATCTGATAAAACAGAAAGAAAAGACTGGATGCACATTTTTTGATCCTGTCCTAAGCTATCAGAGTTTAAAGGAGCCTTACAGGAATTATTGGAGTAGCTGTGGCCAGGGAAGCAAGCACCAGTAACATATTCTCCAAGTACAACACAGCTAACAGCTTTACATAAGAGTGACACAGATTTATTAGGCACAACAGTAATAGTCAGACACAGGGCAGTTATTAGAAAGTGGTAAAGAAATGATCCACCCTACAACAGCAGCAACTTTCTAGACTTAATTCAAGAAGTAGCAAAATAGAAGGAGGTCACAGCACATGGGGATGATCCAGAGAGATACAAACAAAGGTGGGAAAAATGGCTGATGTTGAGGCAAAAGAATATAAAGGAGACAAGTGCACGTTAACAATTTAGAGACACAGTTGTCTCTTAACGTGAGAAACACCAGTTTATATACATGGTCAATATAGTCGCATTATTTTTTTCTGCTGTGCATTCTGTTCTTATTTTAGTGTTTAGCAGTTAGAATTTATAACTTTTACTAGAAAATTGAGAGAGTCATTTTATTTAGAAGATAATTTTATGTTACAAGACAACTTTTATTGTTGTGGATAAACTGCAGTTGTGTAAACAGAAGGTTATTGTTACTCCTCACTGAACCTGTATTTACTTGGGAAACTTGTGTAAACAGGTTATTGTTACTCCCAGTGAACCTGTATTTATTGGAGAAACTTAATACAAATCAATGATGTTAAAAAACAGGAAACCAGTTCTTCTAAGTAACTGCTTCTAGCAAACAACAAGAAAGTACATTTGTGTAAAACCTTACCATGGCAGTAGATGTCCTTTCCTTCACGGCTGCAGTATTCCGTACATCTGGGATTCTCTGCCTAGGGCAGCCCGATGTCCGGCCAGTATATAAAAGCCTTAGGGTGCTTTAATGTACGCCACATGTCATACATATGCTCTTTGCATAGCATAGGGCATAAAGGTGATATCCAGACATACCTTCCTCAAAACTGATGAGCCCAGTAGGAACGCCAGTCCAAGGAAAATCAAGGGGTAACTAGCACATCCACAAGAGAAATGGAATGGGGGAGGAGGGAGGGAGTGAATACTGCAAAAGTGAAGGAAAGGACATCTACTGTTATGGTAAGATTTTACACAACTGTACTATGTCCCTCCTTTCACTGTTGCAGTACTCCTTACATATGGGAGAGTGCCAAAGCTCAAGAAGAAACAAGGGAGAAGGAAGGGCCAGCACAGTCCTCTAGGAAGCCATGAAGGATGGCCCTAGCAAAACCAGCTCTAACTCTGGAAATTCCATCAAACCCATAGTGCTTGTTAAAAGTATGCACAGAAGTCCAAGTAGCTTCTTCAAGAATAGAATTAGTATCCAACCCCTTGAAAAAAGCACCAGAAGAAGCCATAGCTCTAGTAGAATGAGCCTTAACAGAAGAAGGAAGGCTCTTACCATGAAAATAACAACAAAGAGAAGTAGCTTTAGAGATTGAAGAAGAAATAGTTTGCTTGGATACAGCTAATACTAGGGACCTAGGATGAAAAGAAACAAACAACTGATCAGATTTTCTAAAAGACTTAGTCTTATCCAAATAAAATCTGAGTTGTCTATGCACTTCCAAAGTATGCAGCACCTTCTCACTGTCAGTTTGCAGAGAGGGGAAAAAAGTAGGCAAATGAATAGCCTGATTAAGTGAGAACTCATTAACCACCTTGGGTATAAAAAAAGGATTAGTACGCAAGGACACCCTGCCCTTATGAAACACGGAAAAAGGAGGACAAGCCATAAGGGCTTAGGGTTACCACCTGTCCCACTTTGCGTGGGACAGTCCCTCTTTGGGCAGTTTTGTCCTGCAAAAAAATTGTAAAAATGGCAAATGTCCTGAGATTTTAGGACAAAATTATTTCCTATATTTTATGTAATAGTTGCATAAAACAGTTATTCTGTATTTGAAACACCTAAATGTTTATAAGAAACAGAATAAGCAACTAAAATGCTACAAGAATAAGCTTTTACTAAGGCAAACAAGTGAAGTTCTGTCCTTCATACTGGCCGTGGGTATGATTCGGCCTGCAAAATCTGACGTTTGTACCAAAAATGTCCCACTTTGGGCATTTGAAAAGGTGGCAACTCTATAAGGGCTTGAAGCTCAGACACCCGTCTGGCAGAAGTAAGGGCCAACAAAAGAGCAGTCGTCCAACAGCAATGTTTAAAGGAAGCTAAAGCAGCAGGCTCTTTAATTTAAATTAAGATCCCAGGGAGGAGGAACAGGCTTTCTGGGAGGCCTAATATGAAGGACACTTTTAAGGAATTGTTTAGCTTCAAATCTAAAACCCAACGGAGGAGATAAAGGCAGACAAGCAGGGGTAGCTGATAAGTGAGCCTTAACAGAAGAACAGGCCAAACCAGCATTGAGCAACTCATACAAATAAGAAAGAACCAAATGAACATCCATAGTAAGTGGATCCAGCTTACGAGAGAGACAAAAAACAGCAAACCTCTTCCATTTGGATAAGTAGGATTTCCTAGTATTGGGTTTTCTGGCCTCCTGCAGGACCCTAAGAACATACTCAGAAAAAAGGTGTCTATGTGGAATCAAAATCCTATCACCCCCAGTGTCAATTGAAGAGTGGACAGGTGGGGGATGGATGAGAGATCCCTTGTCTTGTATGAGTAGGTCCATCCTGTGAGGTAACTTGTGATGATTGCCCTTGGCTAAATGCAGAAGAAGAGGGAACCAATGCTGTCTCAACCAAAAGGGAGTCCCTCACAAGATTTTGGGAGTGTCCTGTTGAACTTTGCATAGGCTTTTTGGAATGAAGGGAAGGGAAAGAAATGCATAAAGAAACATCCCTTTCCAAGAAAAAGAGAGGGCGTCCATCTTCTACACCAGAGCACCTGGGACTCTGGCACAACATAGAGGATGTTGTCTGTTCAGAGGGGGAGACAAATAGATCTACTTGAGGAATGCTCCACTGATGGACAATATCCAGAAATACATCCCTGTGAAGCATCCATTTGTGGGACTGAGTTAAGGACCTGCTCAGAGTGTCTGCCACAATGTTTTGACCTGAGGGAATGCAAATTGCCTGAACAGTCACTTGAAGCTGGACAGCAAGATTCCATACCAGGAGTGCCAACCTACAAAAAGGTAAGGTCTTGTTCCCCCTCTTTGTTTATATACCACATCACTGTGGTACTGTCTTGTAAATACATTGAGAGGTCCTGGGGAGAAAAGAGGATGAAAAACCTGAAGAACCAGCAGAAGAGCTCTCATCTCTTTGACATTGATGTGCTCCTTCTGTTGAAGAGAAGACCACACCACCTGCACCTTTAGGGAGCCAAAAGCTGCTCCCCATCCCATGTCTGAAGCATCTGTGAACAGCTCCTGAGACAGAAGAGGGGAATGAAAAGGGAGCCCTGGTTTTAAAGACAACTGCTGAATTCACCACTGAAGTTCCTTCTTGAGACAAGGTAGAAGAGGAACTATAAAGTCCAGAGGATGTGCATGTTGAAGCCAAACTGACTTCAGGAACCAATGAAGTTTTCTCATGTGGAGTTTGGCTAGAGGGAGCATAGGGATGGTGGATGCTATGAAATCCAGAGTGCTCAGAAACTCCCTGGCTGTAATGGAGGCAAAAGGAAGAAGAGTTTGAAAGAAGGAAATGACAGTCAAGGCTTTGGGAGGGGGTAGAGATGCCAGCATAGGTACAGTCTGATTTTTGCAACCCAGAAAAACATGGTCCTGAGGAGTTGGATAAGACTTGTTGAAGTTTATTGTGAACCCCATGCTCTGAAGAAGAGAGATGACAAAATGAAGATTTTGCAAGAGGATCTCTGGAGCCTGAATCAGTAGGTCGTCCAATTAACGAAATACTTGGATCGCCTGAATCCTGCAAAAAGCAGTCACAGGAGCAAGGCATTTGGTGAATACCCATGGGCTGTAGAAAGGTCAAACGGCAAAACAGAGAACTGAAAATGCCAGGAAGCAACAGAGAAATGCAATAACTTCCTGAAAAGAGGATGGATTATGCACGTAAGCATCTTTGAGATCCAGAGACACCATATAAGCCTGGGGAAGCAAACAATGGACCAGAATCTGAAGGGCAACATTTGAAAAGTGGGCACTTTCATAAAAGTGTTTAAATGAGAGAGGTCTAGAATTGGTACCCAAGTACCCTCCTTTCTGGGAACAAGAAACATCCTGGAGTAAAACCCCCTCCTCCTTTGAGGCACAGGCACCTCTTGAATAGTACCCAAAGTCAAAAGATTTCAAAGTACCTCTGGGAAAAAGGGGAGTTGTTCCCGAGGTGGCTGAAGAATGTCCATAAAGGGGGAATGGGATTTCCACACCATGAAATACTCCTGGTGAATAATGAACAGAACCCATGAATCCTGAGCAATCTGAAGCCAAACAAGAAGAGACAGAGAGAAAGGTGAAGGGAAAGATGAATGTGGCTGGGAAGAGACATAGTCAGACAGCACCTGGTTTATCTGGAAAGACTTCCGAGTCCCTGAATTCTGAGAAAACTTAGCAGGAGGAGCCTGCTTGCTACCTTTTTTGCTCTTAGGAAGAAGGTGAGATTGCCTGTGAACAAAGGCTGGTTTATTAGGATAATTTCTCTCAAATTTAGGAACAGGAGCAAACACATGTTTGAGTTCCTGTAAGGCCTTCCTCCCATCCTGAAGAGATTTACACAAAACAGCATCAGCTTCCCTAAACAAGTGTTTATTATCAAGAGGGCCATCCATTAACTTAGCCTTAAGATCATCAGGCAATGGCTGAAGCCAAGAATACCTCATCACTGACACAAAAGCAGCAGCCCTAGAAGAAGCATCTGCTGCATCATAACTATATTTGATGGAATGAAAAACCACCTGGGAGGAAGTCCATAACATGGAAAGAGCAGAAGTTTTACCTTCAGAATCTGGGAGATCAGAAATAACCCGACAAGTCTGAGATAGGAGCCAACCCATACCAGGACATATGGGTCTGATAATTAATAGCCCTAAAAGCTAAGGCAGCCAAGGTATAAACCTTTTTACCTAGCCCTTCCATGGTTCTGCCATCTTTATCAGAAGGCAATAACTTGGGCAACTGAGAGGGCTTGTCAGAGGCTACAGACATCACTGAGGTGTCAGTAGCAGGACACCTGTACACGAAGTTACAGTCCTCAGGCACCCTATAAAACCTATCAGGTTTCTTGGGAGCAGAGGGCTGAGAATTAGGAGCTTTAGAGGCATCAGAAAATGCATCCAACAAAGCAGCCAAAACAGGTGGAATAGCAGAAGGTTTAGGAGGTTCCAGCTGTAGCAACTCATAGTACCTCTTATGGAACTCAGAGACCTGAGCACAATCCCATTTAAAAAAAAAAATCCATCATCCTGGAAATGGTGTCCTCACAAGAAATCTCTTCAAAGGGAGTATCAGGACTTGTAGATTTATTTTCCTCTGACCCATAGTCCAAACGAGAAGAAATCTGGGTAGAGTAAGCAAGGGATTCCTCATCAGAATCCAACTCCTCCTCAGAGGAATCCTGTTCCCTGGGTTTTTTTTTTTTTTTTTTTTTTTTAAGTATAGTGGAAAACCAAGGGGGAGCTGGAAAAGAAACCCCATGAGGAGGTTTCAATGCCATCAAAGCATTAAACAAACTCTGAACGAAGGCCTGCCACTCACTCTGGATCTCTAGGAGCTGGAAAAACAGGTTTATTTTTTTTTTCTTTAATGAGACATCTGCGCTGTAAATCTTGGAAGGCTCAGATGCAGGACAGCATTCAATAACAGTAGTAGGAATGTCATCCCTAACTAAAATCTGATGAACACCCCTAGGCCCCTCAGAAATAATCAACCATGGTTCCCCCTGAACTTCTGCAACAGATGTCTGCAAAACCGCAATGGACATGCTGAAAGCCAGATGCCCGCCGGCCTCCAACCCAGTCACAACAGAAGAATCAGGCAACAAAGCAGGGCAACTGCTGGGTTATCACTTGCCTTGGGTATCCACTAGAAGTTGGACAGTGGAAGACGCCAGTCTTGCTTTCTTAATCTTCTTTCTTCTTCCCTGACTGACCCTTGTGGCAGGAAGTTCCTTCCACAGTATCCTTAGTGAGAAGCTTAAGTCGCTAATTCTCCAGATAGAATATTAAGGAAGAAAGCCTACTACGCAGAGAGTCTTCAGTACAAAAGCCTGACAGGTGGAGCTGGATGTATGGTTGAGAGAGGCACCCAGGCAAAATAAATACTGTTCGTGGAAGTCTTTATGGGGAATCAGTATCCCACACTAGCATGACATGAAACCCCAGAACCAACCAAAAGAAAAGAAAAAACAAAACCCCAACAGGGCACTTATCTGCAACATTTCAGAACCAGCAATGGGACATAGGTGTTCAGAAAGGCGGCAAAGAAGTTCTGAGGAAGTTATGTCCGGACATCACCTTTATGAGCTACGCTACATGAGGAGCACACGTATGGCATAACTTAAAGCAACCAAATGCTTTTGTATACTGGCAGGGAATTCCAGATGTAAGGAATATTGCAACAGTGAATGGAAGGACATCATAAACAGACCACTAAAAAAAGCAAATAAGCAGATGTTAGGTTAACACAAGGTCAAGGTTTTTAAAGCTTGCAGTCTTAAAGCTTTAAGATCACTGACAGAGATATAGGTCCTCATGAACTTCTCCAATTTTTAAAAATGTTTGCACAGTCCAACAGGCATTCCTATTAGATTAGTCTCAGGATACTTAATGTATCTAATTACAACCAGTGTAGCCTTTTGTTAACATAGGAAGGTGTGTGTGTGTGTGTGTGTGTGTGTGTGTGTGTGTGTGTGTGTGTGTGTGTGTGTGTGTGTGTGTGTGTGTGTGCATATATAATGTACATGTATCTGACGTGAGTAATTCCTCCTTTCCTCAGTTCAGTTTCATTCAACTGTACGCTTACATTCTCTGGGAATGAAGGACTTATGAAAGGAACAACAGATTTCCACTTTCTAGTAATCACTTTCTTTGTAACAAAAAATTTGATGCATCCGTTTATATATATGTTTCTCCCGTTATTTCAGTGGAATCCAACTCAAATTAAACGTCTTAGATGTTAAAATTAGCCAGCCAAAAAGTTATAATTTTTGTTTAAATACGTTCAGCCATTGACAATCTCAAACTATGTGCAGGCAGGAGTCTCTAGCTCTCTCCTGACATTCACTTAATGGTCTCCTAACTTCAATGACATGTTAATATATCTTACTAAATTCTCTTTGAAATAATATCTTGTTGCCTTGTGTCCATGCAAAACTAGATACAACTCAGCCTTTCTTCTATGGTGGCTCCCAGCCTCTTACATTTAATTAACTTGGCTACAACATGCTTACATAACATAAACATTTGCCTTCTGGAAGTTGAAAACAATCATCCAATCTACATCTATTATGGACAAGTGTCTGTCTGTCCACGTCTTCTAACTCATCCTATATACATCTATGGCCCACAGGAAAAAAGTCAAAGTTGTGCTGCTCTGCAACATGAAATATGTTAGGCAGGCCTAGCTCCTCGACCATTTACTGGAAACAGCAGCTTCTGCAATGCTATGATTGATCTTTTATAACGCCACAAAAACAAAAAGGCAGAAAACTATTTCTAAATGCTCTAAAATGTGCCAAGAGAGGGATAGGAAAAGTCTGACAGCTTTAAAAACTCAGTGGTAGAAAAAGCATTTGTCTAGACTTGACTCTGATCCAGTTACAAAAGCGCATTCTTTCACTCCATAATCAGACTTTTACAACTTATTAACACATTTTCAGAGATAGCTTCTGCATGGTTCTCCAAGGTAGGCCCTTATCAAGCTCTCAAACCAGAGTGTGAAGACCTGGCAGAAACAGTAAAGATACAAGGAAAAACTTGATAAGGTATATAATGAAGTAAAGACACTAAATGAATGAATCCTGGCTGGAATGTGCTAAAAAGAGATATAAAAAGATTAGATGAACTTTAAAATACCCTTTTGACCCAGTCAGATGACATAAAGGGAAATTAGAAAAGACAAGAGCATAACATGCAGTTAGCTAAACTGGAAGCAGCCCAAGTGGAAGTAAGCGAGAAGATCATGGAAATGGAGGATTGAGACAGAGATGAGAAAATTTAAGATTTAAAAACTTAACAGAAGGAGTAGAAGGAAGACATTGTGCGAGTTTTGTGATAATCCAGCTCAGTAAATGAACAGAACTACTTCACAATAAGATCTTGTTGGACTGAGGGCATCGGGTCTGTATGGGGCCGATTACCTGTATGCTTCCCAAGCCTCACTGTGGTCAAGGTACAAATATACTAACAGAAATAAATATATTTAATCAACTTTGGAAGAAGAATAAAGTTTTGAAGGTTGGTGCAAAAGAGTTTTTGATAACCAGGTTTATACACTTAGAACTAGGTAGAAGAGAAGCAAGCTTTTGCAACACAAAGCAAAATAAAGCCTAAAATTGAGAATTAAGTGGCTATATCTGGCTATCATACAGTTATTCTTTCCAGCTGGGGCCAAGGTATTTTAAGACTAGAAGGCAGCATTGGCGGAGATTGAGAGACATCAGCAGGACTTCCAAGAAGATGGCATTGCCTAAAACGGAGCAGTAAAGGATAATCAATCAGTGGCAGCCTGGAAAAGAGAATCGATAACGTATTTACCTCTGTTTCACAGGAAGATGTAGGAGAGGAGGATTGAAATGAGGGAAAACTTCAGAAAGATATGAGAGGCTCTGCAAATGGGGTGTGAGGGATCAAAGGGCTCACAGAATGTGTCAGACCTACAAGATGACTGTAGAGACAAAACAAATGGAATAAAATGATGTTTGTTATAAGGAAAATACGAAGTGAAAAAAGGAACAGAAGAGCAGTAATATCACAGGAATTTGTGGGCGAATGCCCAACACAGAGGAAAAGTGGATATCAATGTTTAAAATTTACTATCGAGCCCATGTAAAATCCAGTGGGAGGAAGTGAATGTGCAAACTGTCCATGGGATTTATAATGGAAATGGGTGGGGGCATTCCCCTGAAAAAAATGGCATATGCAAAGCAAGTTTAAAGAGAGAAGAGAGAGGGAGGAGAAAGCAGTGTGTGGAGTAATTTAAATTCTCATTCTCAGGAAAAGGGCATCATGTCTTTGGTGCCTGACAGTTAAAGCCACATGAGATTTTATTTTAATACCTTAGTTGCTCATTGACAAGAGCTTGAAGGAAGGCAATTAGTCGCTGAAAATTAGATTTGAGATTAATCAAGTTAGTATGGACAGTGAAAATTATTTATGTATTCATTTATCGCCTTTGATTATCAAGAGAACCTGACTGCGAAACAAGTCCCATTTTCAACAGAGGTCTGGAGAGAAAAGCTCCAGTATACACACTTAGTTACATTTATTTATTTTATTTATTTTACATTTGTTGACCGGGCTGGTCCAGCTGGATACATTTCCTTTTTCAGTAGAGGCCCGGGGAAAAAAGCTCCACATATAAACAACCACCACCACCACACAAAAAATGTTTATAATAAACAAGAAAGGTATTACAGTTTAAATTCTGGGAAGACTATGTGACACACTATAATAAATACATCATACACCTACAGATCATTTTACAGTATGAATATCTAGGGCAGCCCCAAGACATTATTAAAATACATTTAAATCCTTGGTTATTCTAGTTTACTCCAGACAGTTACTATTTCCAAAGGGTTAGACAGTAACAGTAGAAAAAGGAAGAGGTATAAAGAAAATGGCAGGAATACTACCTTCAGGATACATTCATAGCCAAGTAGAAAAGATATCTAATTGGTGCCTAACTAGTAGAGATAACTTATAAGTGCTACTAATTCAGAGGAGTAGACAGGAAAGAGTGGAGGAAGGTAGGAAGTCAAGGGCTGACAAAGAGAAACCCGGAGGATCAGTCTGGGTAACAGCAAGGGCATAGCCAGTGAGTTTTAAGGTGCTTCTTAAAACTTTGTTTAGAGAGAGGAAGGGATGGAAGTGAGGTATGGTCAGATGGCAAGAGGTTCCATTGTTTTCCAACGGTATTTGAGAACAGTGAGTCACCAGCTAAGTAGTTAGACTTGGTGGTACTGGCTAGAAGTTTATTGGAGGAGCGTAAGGAATCAAAATTCCTATAGGGTGCTATAAGGTTATTTAGTACTGGAGTATTGTTAGGTTGGTAAAAAATCTTATGAACGATGCTAAGTTGGGAAAGTATCAGAAGGTTTTTTAGTTCCAGCCAGTCTAGTTGGTGAAGGTTAAGACAGTGGTGAGTTCTATATGGGTTTCTAGTGGCAAATCTAGCAATACTATTACAGGAGTTGGCTAGTTTGGTAAGATGACTTTTTTTTAGATTAGTGTATATGGGTGCAGCATACAGAAGAGTTGAAATTAGATGGGAGTGGGCAATAGTCATTCTGGCTGTTGGAGTTAAGAAAGGTTTTATCCTATATAGGGAGCCCAGTTTTTTATTAACAGATATAAACATATAACACAATATGATATACAGACATTTTTGGTACAGCAGTACAGTATGTTCATTGTTAGAGTAATAAAATAATAATTAGGCACATAGTGTTGGCTAAGCAATCTGCAGTAGAAGCTTTAAATATATTTAATAATAAAGGTGTATACTTATGTAAGATAGAGAAATACTAGTGGAAGTAACAGCAGAAATAGTTGGAAAGACAGTAGGTAAAGGGAGAGGGGGAAGAAAAAAAATAATTGTCAGAGAAATCTGGATAGAAGGAGAATTAGTTAAGAAAACCGAGATATAGAAGAAAACTAGAGTTCAAGGTAGGGAGTATTAAGAAAGCAAAGGGTTACTGTGGAGGCTAAAAACAGACAGTAGAAATGCTTCTCTGGAGGTTATTAAGAAAAAAGCTTATGGATGGCATTGGAAGGGGGGGATAAGACAGGAATGTTAGAAAAGATGGGTGCAGCAGGGAGAAAGGAGAAGGCAGTACAAGGTAAGAGAAGTGAACAGTGCAAGATAAGAGAGGTTGGGAGTTTCAGCATCAGCAGTTAAACACACACCAGCTGGTATCTGGGAAATACAAAATAAAGTGCAAGGCAAAGTGTCTAGGAGGAGAAGTGCAAATTAAAGGGATAATATGGGGGAAGAAACAGAGGAAAGTCAATGTACTAAACTTTCAAACAGAAAAGAAATATGTAATTTGCTGGGCCAACAAGATGAGAGGGGGAGGAAGAAAATAAGGATTTAGCAGAAGAAAGATGGGAGTGAAGAGGATAGGAAGGAGACAATGGGAGCAGGTTTGAATATGCTGCAACATGGGAAGGGATGCTGCTCAGAAGAGTAGAAAATGAGAATTGTAAACAAAGTTCCACTAGGTGTGTGGGGGGAAGGTGGAATTATAAGAGAGTACACATAAAAGTAAAAAGGAATACCAAGGCACAGTCTAGTCTTCACAGACAGCAGGTAGTCAAAAAAGTTAAAACAAAAGCTTTAATAATTCCAAAGATTAGCGCTTTCACAATGTGTCTCATTGCTTCTTCAGACCTTAACAGAAATGAAACAGTCAGCATTTTTAAACATCAAGCAACCAATCAAAACACATAAAATCAACAATTAATCAATTAACTAATCAACATAGCCCTCAACTTCAGTAATGGTTTAAGCGAAACCCTATCATTTAACCCACTCACTCTATCAGCACGCATCCTTATAATCCATCTGGCTTCAACAGATTCTGTGTCCGTTCACTCTCTGACTGTACTTCTACTGCCATAAATTTAAATATATGGCTACTATCTCTCTCACCAACATGTTTCACCAGTGCATTGTTTGTAGAAGAGATGCGTATATGGTATAAATGCTCTCTAATTCATGCTCTGAGTTCCCAATCTGTTTTCCCTAGATAAGATGCTCGGCATTCCTGTTATACTGCCACACAGACCACATGCTTGGTGCTACAATCAGCTGAAGCTTGGAACTTGTATAAATATTCTGTATCAGGATGTAAGAACTTAGCAGATAGACTTATGAAGGAGCAGTAATTACAGTGATTACATAGTTTCGTGCCTTGACAATCTACTCTATTTATAGCATTACACATCTTCCTAGGATAGCATAACATTCTCCTTATATTCTTTTTATTCTTGAATATGAACTTCAGAGTATCACCCACCAAACTCCTAACTGTGGGTTCAACCACTAACATGTCCCAATACTTCTTAATTTCTGTTACTCCCTTGTAGTTACTGCTACACTGAAGTGACATCCTCAGGGCATTATTTTTGGTTCATTCAGCAGCCACTAATGTATTATCTGTTCTAGAAAAATATGGTTTTGCTGGACCCCCTCTCATGTTCCTGACCTTATTTAACTGTGATGACACATCATTATCTTTGTAACCCCTATCTCTAAACATATTACCTAATTTCAGCAGTTCTCAGTCAAAGTCTTTGTCATCTGCATGGAGCCGGGATACCCTCATGCCCTGGCCTGTTACCACATTCCTAAAAACATGGCCTCAGTGCATGCTCTGTCTATGTAAGTATGTATTCCTAGAACATGACTTCCTATAAACACCTATATTGATGTTCGCATTCCAGTCTCTAGTGATGTTTATTGAAAGAAAGTTTATCATGTTATAAGATTTACAAATAGTAAACTTCAAAAAAGGAAGACAATTATTTACATATAAAAACTCATGTAGCTCATCTTCAAACCCTTTCCATATTAAAAACAAATCATTGACAAAACATCAATAAAATAATAAATTTGACTTAAACCTATCATACTTAATAATGGCCTCATCCTTCCACCCAGCCTTTACGATTTTGGCGTAGCTATTGGCAATGGATGTGAACATAGCCACACCATCATTTTGCAAGTAATAGCAACCGTCAAATAAAAAAACATTATTCTCTAAAAACAATCTCCATAAATAAACATAATAAATCAATAAACATCTTGTCAGATTTACTAAAACATAGCAAATAGTTCTTCAATGCTTCCAGTCCATAATAGTTAGGAATTTTAGTAAATAATGACTGTACATCTAAACTAACAAACATATATGCTTGATGTATAGACAGAGTAACAAAAACACAAAGATCTTGTAGGAACTGCTTAGAGTCTCTCAATATATACCAATGGCCTCAAGTGCTTCTCACTATAAATAGAAAAAGTCTCCGTAATCCAATTCCTCCCAGCCACTATGGGTCTAAAGGGAGGATTAAAAGGTGCCTTGTGTATTTTGGGAAGCCCTTGAATGATAGGAATAAGGGGGTTTGGTACATGTAAAAAGTTGAACAAATCTACATTAATAACAAATCTACATTAATATACAATCGTTTAAGGTGGCCAAAATTCACTTCTCCATTACGAAAATATTATCACAACTTATTCTAGTATAGACATCAGGGTCATTTAACATCTCTTTCATAGCTGAAAAATAGAACAGCCAATCCATGACCACTGTCAAGCCCCCTTTATTGGCAGGTCTAATCACGATTGATTGATCATTGATGAGTGTTAAGTGCTTGCCTTTCACTCATTGACATATTATTAAATGTCTTACTATAATTATTCCTTTCAAAAAAGGCATAGATATCTCTCTCACATAATTGTCCAAAAGTTTCTAATGATGGAGGCATAAACAAACTAGGCTTCTTGAATTTAAGGCCTTCTTTTACATTCCCGCTGTTGTGAAAAAACAGCTTTAAAGATATATTTCTTAGAAACATCCTCAGAACAACAATAGTATCCGATATAGTAGCTTTATGCGCTGGTATAAAACTTAGACCCTTCTCTAGCACCCTTATTTCATCAGCATTAAGAATTCTAAAGAAGATATGACTCATCACCTGTGGCCACATTTTTTTCAACGACCTGTTGCTGTCTACATTTGTTGGCATCATCCGTTTTGTTCTTGTTCATCTTTTGCTGTTGTGCCCTTTTCTCATCATTTGCTGATTTACTGGTCAATGAAACAGGGGGAGCTAACAGATAGGTGATATTAAGACACACACAGAATCTGTTGAAGCCAGATGGATTATAAGTATGAGTGCTGATAGAGGGAATGAGTTAAATGACAGGGTTTCACTTAAACCATTCTTGAAGTTAATATGGTTATGTTGATTAGTTAATTGATTAATTGTTGATTGTGTATTTTGATTGGTTGCTTGATGTTTAAAAATTCTGACTGTTTCATTTCTGTTATGGTCTGAGGAAGCAATGAGACACACTGTGAAAACGCTAACCTTTGGATTTATTAAAGCTTTTTTTTTTTTACTTTTTTGACTTCCTGCTGTCTGTAAAGATTAGACCGTGCCTTGGTATTCCTTTTTACTTTTATGTGTACTTTGTTGGATACTTTATTAAGGAATTCCGACACCCTAAGAGCAGTTTTTATTATTTTGTGCTTTACCTTAGGAATTATAAGAGAGACTCACCATACCATTGACTGTGCTGCTCAACAGTAAGATGATGAGGTACTTACTAAAATCAGGGGTATAGTTACCTGGAGTTATCAGAGTAATTTTAATGAGTTCAAGAACGTTTAAGATTTTAAGTGGATATTGCAAAAGAAAAACAAATGTAGATGACACAGAAATGTGCAGAGAAAAATGGTATAGAGATTACTCCAGCTGTCACAGATGGCCAAGAGGGAAGGCAGAGAGGGAATAAGTAAAGGAAAGTTGAAAAAAGAAAGACACGTGACAATAAGAGTACCAATATAGAATATGAATGACCTTATAGATAAAAGCAAGGCAAGTAATGGACTACATTAGGCAATGTGATGTAAATTTGTTTGTTATAAGAAACAGATAAAAATGAGAATAAGGGGCTAATAAGAATGGTTTCAAAGAGGGCTATTTTAAATGTTAGTGTATCTGAGGGCAGAAAGACAGGAGTAATAATTTTGAGTGTGATAACAAAAGGAGCACCAATGATTGATGAAGACAAAAAGTAGATGAGCAGGAGAAGAATATTGGTCACAGGTGACTGGAGGGGAGAAAAGGATGGCAATGAGTCATTTTTATAGCCCTCTCAAAACTGTAGGGCTTGAAATAGAAAATATAGTTTTAGAAATAACAGAAGAGACTAAAATATTGTGATAACTATGGAGAATGGCAGTGAGGCCCGCCAGCGGGATGCATTATCAGGAAAAGTAGAAAGTTGAAGTACATCATTAAAATACTATGGACTGAAAGACTTGTGGGGATAGAAGCTACACACATGTATATCTCATCAATACTGTACACAGTCAAGGCTGAATACATGTTATGGGGAGCATCAGTATCTACTGCAGGAAATGCAGACCCACCGCATATTGCTATCAGATCACACCCCAGTTTAGGTTAAAGTGAACAGACCAGGGGGGGGGGGTGACAGGAGACTTAGTGCAGGATAGTTAAATAATCAGAAAAAAAGGGGATTTGTGAAATCTATTCATGGAAAGAATAAAAAAAAAAATTAAAAAGAGCCATATTTGTATGACTAAGACTTGGGATTCAATAAGCTAAAACTTGAGCAAAATTTGATAGAACGGAAGAAAAGATGGTAGGAGGAAAAGCAGACGAATTGGAGACTAAAACTAGATAAAATGAAAGACTTGCAGGTAAGGGGGCAATGCATAAACAACAAAAACAAAAAAAATGACAGAACCCACAAAAAGTTTATTCAATCCTGTGGGGCCACGGCAAAGCATTCAGAAGAGTGCACACATAACATAAAAAATAAAACAAAGGAATGCATTTCTTAATAACAGTTCAGTTATCCAATTTATTATATAACTAAATTAAAACAAATATCTCCATTTATATTCCATATCCAAACCTCCTGGTGCCAAAGTGGCAGATGTTAAAATATAAATAGATTCTTTACATAAAAGAACATATTTAATATTATGATATTATCCAAAACATACATGTATTTCTTCTAATACAGTTGTTTTAAGAGAGTCAACAACTGGACTCTCTACCTTTTTCACTTTGATATCTCTAACATATTCTTGCAACCTGACCTTAAGCTTTATTTTAGTTTCACCTATATAAAATAAATTGTAAGAACATTTAAGGGCATATATAACCCCTACAGTTAAACAGCTAAATATTCCACCATTGCAAAGCTATTATTATTTACCTTTTTAAAACTATCATATAATTACAAATACAAATATTGAAAGAATCATAAGTAAATGTACCCCTAAACTTTAGTGTATAGGATATTTATATCTGGACTTTGGAAAAAACTATGGACCAACATATCACCTATACTGCGGCCTTGTTTGTAAGCAGTCTTGGGACTGTAATTAAGTTTATTATGAAAAAATCTTTTTGTCTCTCAAAACATTTCCAATTAAAATTCAATAATTGTACCTGCTTAGCAGTGAATATATTGTAAATCATAACCAAATAACTATAGCATTTTCTATTTTGCAAAACACTGCTCTCATTATATCATGCCCATTTCTATTACTATAATCTTGTAACTGTGTAGAACTTTATAACAGGAATTCATAATATCCAATTCATTACAGTCTCTGCTTAAAACATAGTAATAGTATTCTTTGCTTCTTCTAAAAAAAAATCAATGTGTTTGCTATACAAAATTCACCATAAGGTAAAGTAGAAAGTGAATGAGGTAGATGGCAACTATGTACATGTACATACTTCCCATTAGCAGTGGACTTCCTATGTATCTTTCTTTTAATATGTTCATTGTCAAGTCCTATTAGACAGACATCCAAAAAAGTAATATTCTGTTTTATTTTCTCACCATCAAAAATAAGCCCAAACGAGAAATAATGTTCCCAGGAGCATGGCTAGGATGCTGAACTGATAGCTGCACTTCATTTCAGCTCTCTTACCTCAATACAATTCCTGACAGGAATTTTACAAAATAATATTTAATTTGAAGAAATTTTTATTACGAACTTATTTCTAATAACTCTGAGCATCTATAAGAAAACTTTTATTGTCAGAACTTGAATAATTCCTGTCAAATTAATTACTGGAAAATCAGCACCAATATCAGCTTTACAGCATGAGTCATCTAAGGAATACAGCACAAGACTCTTCTCTCAAAAAAGAACTGCAGTCTCTCATTACAAATATACAGGAACTTACAATAAAAATCGACAAGATGGACAATAAAATAGATACTTTTAAAGAAAAGTGCTCACAACAACTGGAACAGCTTCAAGAAATGTTTACACAGCAGAAAGGACAGATGTCACTTATTGAACAGTCATTAAGTGACATTGACACTAGAGTCCAAATAGAAGAACAACAAACTGAAAATTCTTACTTCAACAGAACACATATTTACTAGAAAAGCTTGATGATATGGAAAATCGAACAAGAAGAAATAATATTAGAATATATGGTCTACCAGAAAAATCTGAAGGGGACAATATGATAAACTTTCTTACCACCTGGATACCAGATGTAACAAAATACCTGAAGCTCTTTCATATGGTATACAACGGGCGCATAGATCACTAGCAGCTTCTGGAAATGATTCTTCTCCGGGTAAGAACATGCCGAGATCTATAATTGTGAGACTTTTTTCTACACAAGATAAAGATCTTATATTAAGAAATGCTTGGGCAAATTCTCCCATCAAATACAATGATTCATTAATAAGATTTGACAATGATTATTCTACAAAGGTGGTTTCAAAAAGAAAAGAATTTCTACCAATAATAAAAACCTTGAAGAAAAAGCAACTGAAAGTCCATCTTTTATTCCCAGCAAGACTGAGAGTTTTTCTACCAAATGGAATAAAAATCTTTGAAACAGTAGATTCAGCAATAAAATACCTTACCAACAACAACATCCTAACACATGAAGAATCTATGGACTGGACAATAAGTACACCAAAAAGAAATGCTGAAGTAAATAATTGGAAAACTGTTGAGCAAAAGAAAAAAAACTAAAGGACAAATAATCTTACATATGTTATATTCTGTAAAAATCTAAATAATAATACTAACAACAAAAGAAAAGTTCTTACTGTCTTCAAGTTACACGGAAACAGGTACTGTTTTCAATTATACTTTAAATGTCAAAATTAGCATAAATGTAAATACATTTATCTCAACTCACATCAATATATTAAGCATAATTTAAACATTACTCTATTTTTCATTATTATCCATTATTTTCATATTCTTAATCAGAGTAATCAATGCATAATAATGTTCCCAAATAGTTATTTATTTTCTCTCTGTGTTTTGTTGTTTTTATTTTTTCTCTTCTTTTTATAAAATCTTCATTAACTTATAATACTTTAATGAGTATATGGTTATATTGCTTAATAGGTATAGTAATGGCTGCTATATAACTTATTATCAGCTACATCCCTGACAGCATTACTTTTTATAAATTAAAAGTGTCCCTGTTTGGATAAACACTAATGCTGGGCGGAAATGTGTTGCTTTTGAAATGAAGTCTTTCAGTTAGGATGTATCATAAGACTACTTTAAATAATCTTAAAAGATGTTCTGCCTTTGACCCATATGCACATACTGATATAGTCCAGTGAAAAAATATGTTTTAAGTGATATTTTGAGGCTATAAGTCAGGTGTGTTGTGGCTCCGGACATCCGGAGTTGAAAGATGCTTGTGACTAGCTTAGATATCCTGTTGTCTTTTCTTTTGTAGAGAAATAAGGCATAGCATGTTTAAAATGTAAAGTTTGATAGTTGTGAACACTACTCTGCAAACTAGAGTGCTCGCGTGCACACTACATGAGTTTGTCACCAAGTAAGAGAAGGGAAAAGAAAAAAACACATACCTTTTCCCGCTTGGTTCTCGAGGCAATTTAACAGCCACAAACATCACTAGAAACTTGAGTTACTTATTGCTTGTCGCATTTATTTGTGTACGCCATCCTCTGACTCTTTCTAATTGACGTCTAGTCAGGAAATAATCTAGGTTCACATTTAAAGATACAGAAACCTAAATTCCTTCTAAGGAAACGTAAATAATATAAGAGGTTCATATAAATATACACAGATATATATTTTTTGAAGCACTTTCAGCTTATGGCTACTGATGCCTTCTAGCACCTTGATAGATAAGGACATATATCTGCTTGTCTTTCTGTCAGTTTAGATTTCCATACATTTTAGCTATCCCTTACTATGTTTTATACAGCAGAGTTTAAAGAGCAGAAATTAATCATTAGCAAATAAAATCACTGCTGTTTTACAAATTCTCTAAAGAAACTAGTAAATGTCAAACAACTGACAGGTTTATTTTAAGGAAAATTGCCATTTCCCACACTGGTGCTCCTACAAAATACTACTAATGTCCTGCTACCAAAATATGCCCTCAAGTGGACAAATGGGATGCAACAAGAAGGTTAAATGTACATTTAGCATATCAAACATTTAAATAACAGTATAATATACTAGATAAAGTAAAAGCAATAATTATATAAACTATAATAAGTAACATAACAACAGTGGATTTAACCCAATGTGTCAATTATACAATATTTATATCCCATATAGCTTTGAACTTTGTTGAAGCATCTGTGTTCTACATACATATTGTATTAAATCTAATTTGAGTAGAAGAGGGAGAGGCTTAGCCCACACCCTAACTTATTACTAAGTTACCATGCATTATGAACATACATTGTGGCAGGTACTCAACGAGCTATCCATCCTTAGATGGCTCATGCTGTTCCCATTTGCTCATCTGAATAATGACTGCAGCTGTACTCTTCTTATTATATTACCTGGCTGTGGCTTCACCTTTCTTATAATATTACCTGGCTTTTTACATTATCAAGAATGACACAATACTAGTGTATGCGGGTATATCATGTTACTGTTAGTGTAAACAAAAATGCTTGACAATGCAACTGTAATTCTTAAACCTTTCTGCAGACAAATGTATTGTCTAGCAGTTGAGAGCCTGATTGTTCCTAATCAGCAGACCTGTACTTTCATGTTCCAATATGACTACGTGAAAAGACGCCAGTATTAGTCTGCAAGTTTAGTAAGCAGTAAATTCATTGGGGATTAATTTGAGGGGACACTTATATTATTGCTAAAGCACTTGACATTTGATAAATGTATCCTCTCAATGATGCGTTCTATCTAGTCATTAACTGTAAAACAACTTTTCTGAGAAATATTGTTGTAATGCCAGTTAATTATTTGAATTAAATAGTAATGCCAGTTAATTATTTGAATTAAATATTTCTATATACAGTCATAAAGCAATTACCAGGATAAATAATACTCTTGCAGTGCATGGATCACCATAGCTATCCTCTGATGTTAGAGGAAAAACAAGCTTTTTAAGCACCTTTTTGAAATAATAAAGGTGTTACCCCATAGTTTAAATACATTTTGTCTATTTACTGCAAAATGGGTTAGGAATTTTAACCTGTAACATTTTCATACATAATAGTTTAAATCTTAGCAGCTTCCATTATTTTGATATGTTCTCCAGTATACTTTTTAAATACTATAATGAGAAGCTCCGGATGGTTTAATGCTAAACTTTTATTCAGTCATAAGATTAAATTACTGGTGTTAAGTAAGTCAGAATTATATCTCCAGCACTTACTGTCAGCAGATAAACTCACTGGTTAAGTGTCAGTCTAAGCTGTAAGAGTTAATATGTGATATACATAGATGTTTGCTTTAAAAATGTGGTCAAGTGCACTGTAGTTTTACCTCTGTACTGTGTCAATTTTGATTATACAAAGTCCTTCTGAAAGTTGATAGAAGTGTTAACAACAAAACACTCAATCAAGTAACAACATTATAAGTAGTCTCTTGGATAAGGGAGATGTCTAAATTTTGATCTTGTTGTCTCCAGCCATGGGAATTGTCTTTGAAAAGCTGAAAAATGCAATCAGAGGAACATATTTAATGTCTACTAAAGAAATATTAATATACTTGTACATTGTATTGCATTTCAGTTTATGTTAAACATGAAATATGATGTGGTTTCAGAACTATTCATGTTTTTATTCCAATATGACTTTGCAAATACTATTTTAAACACTGGTTTTGGACTTGAGTAGTCTAAAACAATTGCATAACAATGGTATTGTATTATACAGTAATGTCAGTAAATAGTTTTCAACAGATGTATGAAATATACAGTTATAGATTTTAACATGTTTATTAATACCCTAAATTATTTTGAAATTATACTACCTTAATCTAAATATTTGTACTTTTTTGAAACCTGATTAGAAATAAGTATTATTGAATTACAATAAGATGAGTAAAGAATATATGTATATATTTTAACTGATTAGATTATCTTAATATATTATCCAATTATCTTTATTTAAAAACTAAGAGGATAAGAGAAACTGATCCAAATATTATTTGTGAGGGTAGAAAGTTTGTTTGGTTAGATTCACTAACCAAACAAAGAGGTATATTACCTCATAGTGATAGGGAATGGTTTTTAAGGTTAAGAATTACAAGTTTGGAAGTTCTTTGTTTTTTTTTTTTATTCTATCACTTTGGTGTCACTCAAACATGCAAAAATCATACAAGAAAAACTTTTTGAATTCTGTATCCAAGATGGAACTAAGAATAAACAATATTTACATAAACTCACACATAAAACAAACTCAAAACTAGGAAATGAAATGTTTATCCATAAATGTTAATGGTCTAAATAATACTAATAAAAGGAGAAGCCTATTCAAGTACATAAACTTACATAAACCACAAATAGTCTTTTTACAAGAGACACACTTATTAGATAGAGATATAAACGACTTAAATATTAATAATTACACAGTACTAATAAACTCTCAAAACAAAAAAAAGAGGAATAGCTATACTACTTCGCAACTCAACTATAACACCTAAAATAATTACTACTCATCAAGATACATCAGGTATGTTTTGCCTAGTTTCAATAGAGTTAAATAAGAGAATCTATACGTTAGTAAATCTATATTGGATCCCAAAACTAGGATTAAAAACAGTTAAACAGCATTTTGAAGAGATAATTCATTTAACTAAGGGTAGCCTAATATTGGCAGGAGACTTCAACTGTATAATGAATGAAAAAGATATAGATTCTAAATCCAAAAGAAGAAAACAACCCATCTCTAAAGCACTATCAAAATTTATAGATACATTGTATTTAAAAGATATAAATGAATTTGCAGAACCAGACTCACTAATCTTCACATTTTATTCTCATAGATTTAAAACTAACTCTAGAATTGATAGAATATATGTTGCCAATGACCTAATAACAAAAACTGACAGTCAAAATTATCAATTGTCCCTTATCTGATCATAATGCCATAGTCTTTGAGATAGAGCTTACACCATTTTATTCAAATCCCATTACTAGGATACCTTCCTATATCACAAAATTGACAGATTTCAAAGAATTTTATGAAGAAACAATCAAAAACTTTCTAGAAATAAATTACACAGAAGATATTTCAGAAATATATGTCTGGGATTCATTAAAAGCAGTTACATATGGGAAGACATTATTCTGGTACATAAATAAAAGGAAGTTATGGAATAAAGATATGCTAGACTTACAAAACAATGCAGATAAATTGAAACTGGAAATATAAAAGGGTAATGATACTCAAGTTCAAGAACTTACACAAATCAATAAGTATACAGAATTGCTACATCATACGATTATGATCAACTTAGAAAAGATAAAAATAAACTCATACTCTACTAATTCAGCACACCTGAGATACTTAACTAATAGAACAAAAAAAAATTAAACCTAAGCAAATAAAAGAAATATTTATTCTAATACTAACAAAAGAGTTACAAACTAAATGATATTTTAGAAGCATTCAGACTCCAATTTAACATTGATAATTCCATGAATACTCAAGATACACCTACTAAGGATATAAAAAAATTCTTAGAAAATAATATTCATATTAAATTAACACAAGAACAAATAGACATTATAAGCAAACCAATCAATATGACAGAATTAAAATCACAAATTAAAAAGCTCAAGACAAATAAAGCACCTGGCCCAGACAATATGCTACCAGAAATGTATAAATTAATACCCAATCAAGCCATATTGTTATTATTAAAAGTATATGATATAGCCAATAAAGATTTGAATATACCACCCTCTTGGAAATATTCACTGATATCCCCAATTATCAAACCAGATAAAGATGAGAAGCAGTGTTCCTCATACAGGCCAATATCATTACTCAATATAGACTATAAGATGTTTATGGCTATATACGCAGATAGGATCAAACACTTTCTTCCTTTCTTAATTCACAAAGATCAAACAGGTTTTATTAAAGGAAGAAATACTTCAGATAATATTAAAAGAATACTAACATTAATAGATTATAGCAAACATAAAGTCCTAGATTTAAATGTAATCTCATTAGATATTAAAGCTTTTCTGATTTGGTTAACTGGAACTTTCTTTCACTAGTTTTAAAAGAATACAACTTTCCTTCTAATTTTAATAATCTTATCCAAATACTATATAAAAAATCTACTGCATATGTTAAACTGGGATCATATAGATCAGGCCCTATAACAATCAAAAAGGGAACTAAACAAGGTTGCCCCTTTATCACCATTGTTATTTGCATTACTCATTGAACCCTTTGCAAATCAAATCAGATCAAACAATAACATAAAGGGCATTTGTATTAATAAAATGTTAAACCTTAAAATCCAACTCTTTGCTGATGACATACCATTAACTCTCTCAGATGCAAATGAGTCTTTGAATGCTCTATTTAACTCCATGAATAAATTTCAAAATATTTCAGGCTTAAAATTTAATGAAAACAAAACTAAAATTATGCCCTGTAATTGTAAAAAAAAAAAAAATATAAACAAAAGATTTTCCAAATATTATTATATATGGGAATAAATCGACTCAATGAATTAACAGATTGTCTAATATTTAACTATAATAAAATACTAGACAAAATAGAACAAACAATTGGTTACTGGAATAAATATATATTTTCAACAGCACACAGATTATATCTTATTAAAATAATCATGTTTCCCAAAATATTATACTTAATACAAAATTTTTCATTGCCACCTCCCAAAATATATTATTCAAAGATACAATAAACTAATTTTAAATTTTCTATGGTTTCCAAATAAACCCCGTATAGCCTTAAATAAACATTTGCCAGATTGGGAAGACGGTGGAATTAATTTACCGGATATTGATTTATATATCATCTGTTATTAAAAACATAACACTATGGTTAAATAATTCATACACACCTATATGGAAACAAGCCCATGAGCAGATTTACATAGAAATCAATTATAATCACATACAAGACAACTTAACAGTAATACCATCACCCCTTATATGGATGTTAAAAGATTATTTTTTAGGGAAAAGGAATAATATTAATAAATTGCCATCAAACTATATAAGCTCTATACACTTTCAGTGTTCAAAACATATATAAACAAAATACCAAATATTAATTCTTGGATTTTTCTTATTTTCCCTATAGCTTTTACACCAAATATTCTAGATACATTCCAAATATCTAAAATAAATATACTTAAAGAAGAAACATTACTCTTTTGGCATCAACTTATAGAGAAAGGGAACATTCTAACAAAGGAACAGATAATTTATAATTATAATATAAATAAAGACAATTGGTTGTTTTTACAAAATCTAAGGCATTTTCTTATAAATAAAATAGAAGAAATGCAACCTTCAGTTAGACATGAAGCTCCAAAACTCATTGAATACCTTATTCTTATCACATAACAGCCTTATCAGGGTACAGGTTATTTGTCTAATATCTATAAAATTGTTAAAAAAAAAAAAAAAAAAAACTATCATGAAAAATCATACTGGGATTATTATACTACAACCATCCAACAATTGAAGAAGAAAAAAGTAATATTCTAAAATCTTCCAAATTTTCTACATTATCAAAATATTGGCAATTATTCACTTGGAGATATCTACACAGAAGTTTCTATACACCACATAGGTTAGCCAAAATGTATTCTATTGAAGATCAATGTTGGAGATGCCAAACCAAGATAAAAGCAGATTGGCAGCATGTATTTTATGAATGTATATGTCTCAATATGTACTGGAAATCCATTAACTATTTTTTTCAGACTGTTTATAATGATAATTTTCAATTAACAAAGTCTTTAATTTTATTCAACTCTCCTATTCCAAACTGTGTACCACAAAAAGACACTAAAATCCTATGGTCACTATTGGCAATTTCACGTAAAATCATAACTATACACTGGAAAAATGAGGCTTCGTCTACGTTCAAGGAATTTGAGACTTTAACAACAACAGTTGCTCACTTGGAAATATTAACAGTGAAGAACAGAACTAAAAGATCTACTTCTTACTATTACTCTTGGATGAAAGCACAGGAAATACTCAAAAAGATCGAAGACAATATATCATCTTATGTTTCTAATTTTATTTAATATAGAATTTCAATGTTATTTGCATAGACACCAATGTAAATAGTTATATAATGGTTTGAAGTTAGTAATGTTTTAGAATTGTAAATATGTTATTTATCTTTATTTCATGTAATGTTTAAGACATCTTATTTGAAATAATAAAAAAATATTTAGTGAAAAATAAGCCCAAACTTATTCTCCTGTAAATAACTTATTTCTCAAAAATAATTAATCACACACTTTTATAAATAGTTTAGAGTTATTGACAGTATATAGTTGTTAACCTGTGTAAATTGTGTAAATTGTTTTATATTGAAAAGTTATGAAATTACACACATTTTGTAAAATCAATAAAAACACTTAAGCAAAAAAAAAAACAGCCTCCATACCATGTACATGTTTAATACTAATGTGTGTATCTTCTAACATCCACTGTAACAAAATGCATAACATGATCCCACATAATATTATGTACTTCATCTAAAATGTCTCCTGTATATTTAACATATGAAGGCAACAACTGCATACAGATAAAAGTATTTTGGCTTTTCCCATTTAGGGGTCGCCACAGTGGAACTCTGGTCCACTAATGATTGGCAGTGGATTTTTTTACGGTGCCAAGTTGCCATTCCGACTTCCAACCTTCAAAGAAGGCAAACCCTTCACGCACGCACCTACCTGCATATCTTTAAACGTCACTCGACCACGGGGAGGACATGCAGACTCCACACAGAAGGCGGTCCAGCCGAGAATCGAACAACTGCATACAGATACTGATGTAAAAAGATTCGCATCATGTTTAAAAAAATACTTAACAGACACAATATGTCTACCCGGTGGATCAATAATATTCTTATTTACTTTTGGGAGACATTAAAAAGTGGCCATCGGGGGGGGGGGCAATACCTAAATGAAGTGGATCAAATTCAGCCAAAGAAGTTAGAAAGAAGCTGAAGGAAGCAGGTCGAACAGAGTACTGTGCAACATACGGTAGTACTAATGGTCAAGTAATACAAGAACACCCTGAAAAAGCGTAAATATCTGGCTCCAAAATTAAGACAGCAAATGGCTGAAAGAGGTATATTAAAAGTGAGAACTCCTAGGAGAGGTAAGACAGTGAAGGAGTTGGTAGAAATCCAGGAAGTGTTTTGAGAATAAAATGGGAGGTTGTTTGGGTGACAAAAAGAAGACAAAGACTGGGTAGTGCAAAATTTTTTTTGAGGAAGCAGACTCGCTTCGGCTAATAGGTGAGGAAAGCCACGGGTTATTAAGCCCCATAACAGTAAGAAAGATAAAGGAATTCCGGTATTGGGAAAATAATTTCCATGGTTGGCTGTCAACAGAGGCATTGAAAGAGTTTAAAAACAAGCAGTATTATGGCAACAAAACCTCTCCCCACTTCTGCCCGTTACTCTAGGAGTTTCCCAAGTTTCTATCCTTGGCCCACTCCTCTTTACAATTTTCACAAACAAACTCCATACAGCCACAAGAGACACCACACTCATGCAGTATGCAGACAATTCAACCCTAATATGTGCAGCTCCTACCCTCCAGCAACTAGAACAAATAACTCAACAGTTATTTACAGCTATAGAAGCTTGGCTAAGTAATGCTCAACTAATACTGAACCCCCAAAACACTAAACTCATCCTGTTTCACCCTACTAGAGCCCCTGACACCTCCCCCTCCATTCAAAATTACCTTAGCCAATTACACAGTCATAACTTTAGTTTCTAGTACTAAGCTATTAAGGTTACTATTGACTAGAATATGTTATTTGACATTCATATAGCTCAAGCCATAAGAAAAAGTACACAAAAAATGAGGGTGCCTCTACAGGAGCAAACACCATCTCACAGCCAACACCAGAGCCACTATTGCCAGAACCCACCTTATTTCAACATTATTTTATGCAACATATAGCAAAACTAGAAACGTGTTATAATAAAACAGCAAAGTTTGCTATGGGTGCAAACTATAGATCCCACCATTGCTACTCTCTCTACTACTGTTTCAGAAAATTTCATGGCTTGTATTCCCCTTCCTACTAAAATATAACCAGCTCAAAATGGCTCACCAAATAATAAACGAGCCTGAAAACACACCAGTGCTAACAAAAGTACTAGCTCACTACTCTAATATATGTACTCAACGCTCTTTCAATAAGGCACCATTAGAAATAGCAAAAACCATGCTGGAGAATCCCTCTACTCCTGTAGTGTCATGAAAGCCTGGAACAACCTACCACTAGACATTAAATCCAACACTAATGTAGTCCAATTCAAAAAACTACTAAAAGCCCACCTATCTATTACATGGATCTGTCCATGTACTGAACCTGGCTAAATAACTAAATTAGAATAAACCAAGTCACCTGTCAGACTGGCCAAAATACTGCCCCCTGGACTAAACCAAGCTATCTAAAATGACGTCATCACTATCTAAGTTACTCCAAACTAACTAAATCCTAACTAAATGACAACTCTTATAGTCTCTTCTGCATTCTCACTACACAGTTTCCTTAGCATACTTTAAGTTCAAACTTGTATATAATGGCCACTCTTGTAAAGACTGTATGTAGAGCTATTTGCTCAAACTGTTATACTTCTATGATTTTTGTACCTTCCAATAGTAATCTGGAGCTACTAGTCTGTTTTTTTTTCTATCCTGTATAAATTCAGTTAACTGTATTTTTTTTCTTTTTAGAAATGCTATATAAATTTCTTTAGATTTTATTCTCTGTTTGTTTTGGAGCTTTTCTCCTTGGGCCCCCACTGAAAATGGACTTGTTGTCCAGTCGGACATTTCCGGTAAAAAATGTAAGACAAAATAAATAAATAAAGAGATAATCCCAGTGTGGCATACACTGTTTAATTTGATAATGGAAGAGAAAGAGACACCCGAGACAGAGCTTACAGAGGTAATCTCACAGACATTAAAAGGAGGGAGGGACCCATGTAATCCAGGCTCCCATCTTCCAATGTTGATATTAAATCAGGATTATAAAGTGCCGGTGACAATACTGGTAGTGAAATTAGCTAAAATGTTATCCAGAATGACTAATTTGAATCAGTGTGGCTTTGTAGAAAATAGACAAGACTTTTAATAACACTGTAAAATAAATATGATACAAAGTGAAGTCAGTATGTAAACAGAAAAGAAATGAAAATTATAGTTACTGGAACCTAATGATGAGAAAGCATGCAATGGAGCCCACTGGGAATATCTATGGGAAATGTATAGTACTGCTTCCCTACTGAGGTCCTAACCTTGATAGAAGAATTGATAAGGTATCCAAATATGTGATAAAATGATAAGCTTTGGTGACACCAGAGGTGGAGAGTGGTAGGATCTCAAGCAGGGATGCCTGTTGTCCCCACTACACTTTGGAATTTACTTCAAGACCCTTGTACAAAGGATTAGGCAATCAAACATTAGACAATGGGATTAGAATGGGACAAAAAATATTGGGATAGTTTGCAGGTTATGTGATATTTTATATCACTAATCCTGAAGCAGACATACCAGAATTACTTAATACCTTAAGGAAATTCACACAAATAGCCAATTATAAACAAATAAAGACAAAGCAAAGCCCATATGTTTTAATTATGAGCCGACACATGTCTTACTAAAGGAATTTTCACATCTCAAGGGTCATTTTGGGTTATAAAGTATTTGGGTAAATGGAGAATACCTAATCTCCAAAAGACACATGGCAACAGGTGGAAATAAGTGTCACGGACTTAATAAGGAGAAGGAGACATTATGAACAACGATATAGCTCAAAGAATACAGGCTGTTAAAATGCCTGTAGTCCCACAAATTGTACATGCAGCAGAAGCATTTTTTATGACTCAGGCAGGAGTTATTGGGAGAAAATGAGGAGCAGAATAATGAGATATATAAAAGGGGTGACAAGACCCCAAGAGTAAAATGGCAAAATATATTACCAGAAGGGGAGGGAGGATGGGCAGTACATCAGGGGCAGAGCAGTTAAAAATGGTGTATAACCTTCAAAACTTGACATGTTGTTCCAAGTGGAATGAGATGACGTTGACTCAAGGGATGTTAGTCAAGAAAATAAATATTTGGTCTGATGCACTGATGTGAGAAAATGAGAAGGGCCAGAATGAGGATGTGTATAATAGTATTATGAAAATGCTGAGGGCAACAGAATACCAACTTTGGAAGTTTTAGGTGTGACCAATAGGAACAGGAAAGTGTTCTTCTTGGAGCAATTCTGACAGGGGGACATATGCTGGAATGGAGGGAAATAAGTTGACAGTTTCAACCCAATGGATCCAAAATGATGAGCTTCAGGATTTTATACAGGCTCTTATGACAAGGAAATTCAAAGAAGGAATTTGTAAAAGCCTCAAATAATAAAGATTTTTGATAGAAGCCAAAACAAGTTATGCAGTTACAGGAAAGGTAATAAGTGTAGAGTGTTAATTAATGACTGGAGGAAAACGATGGGAATCCAGGCCCAAATCTGGAGGAAGCATGCAGATATGGAAATCACTGATGATAACTGGGCAGAAGTACGTCCAATTCCTAAAATAGCTCTGAAGGGACCTCTCTCTATTTCAACTATGTAGTCCACTCCTGGAACTCGAATCCCTTATCCTTAAATGTTCCAGCAATCTTTCCAATTTCAAGATCAGTTTAAAAGAACATCTATCTGACACTTGGAATCGTACTTGCACAACCCTCAAAACAGATGCATCACCAACTACTCACTAGAACTATGAATTTCTCACCCTAAATTCACTAACACCTCCACAGCTTAGCAGGTGGTAATGGCCTAACATCTAAAGACACTTTCACTTTAATGATACCATACTACTAATGTATGCTCTTCTACCTCTTCAGCAGACACTTACCATTTATTTCCTGTCTAGTGTCCTTCCATAACATTTTCATATTTCTAATAAACATCTCTCTCTCTCTCTCAATGTCCTTCATTTTCCATCCTGCACATTACTCCTCCTTATTATATTCCTCTATTTTATCAGCAGATACACTATCATTTCTCACTTCCTATATATTATTAGAAATATAGTCAATGTTTTGAATAACGATATACTAGTATACATGACATAGGCTATTAACTTCTGCAAAGTATCTTGTTGCTTGCAGTACATACTGTATTCTTGATCACAAGTTATCCTAGCAATATTCTGTAAATGTATTTCAATCTGTGTTTTATTTGTTGTGGGAATTTTCTCCCTTTGTATATAATCATTTATCAGGTATTATAAAATATTTTTGTATTTGTAGTTGGACGACGCAGTGGTACAACAGTAGCATTGTTGCCTCACAACAAGAGGTTCTCCAGTTCGATTCTCGACTGGGGTGCCTTCCGTGCAGAGTCTGCATGTCCTCCCTGCATTCGTGTGGGTTTCCTCCGGGTGCCCCGGTTTCCTTCAATGTTACAAAGACATGCGTCTGGAGCATTTCCCCCCAGGCCTCCGCACAAAATTGGTTTTGTTCCAAGTCGGACTTTCCCGGTAAACAAATGTTAAATAAATAAATAAATTTGTTTTGTGAAGCCTTTCTCCCCAACTCATTGTAAAATATTTAATATCTTGTGGGTTTTTTCTCCCCTCATACACAATTACTCATCAAATAGGTAGATGGACAAGGTATGACACAGCACGTTACTTACATCTTTTCCTAAATCTAGTGGTTAAAAAGATGACAAGAAATTGGAAGACAAGTAAGGAGCCAAGAATCAAAGTAGTAACAAAACTGATGGAAGATGTTAAAAACATGTAAAGGGAAATATTAAAACAAGAAAGAACAAATTACATAGGAAAAATGGAATCAGTGGCAGTAAAAAGGAATAATTAAGAAAGTAGAGAGTAGACATTGCTGTAGGGAAGAGGCAGATAGATAGGGATGAATTAAATCTGTGTTCAACAAACACCATTAGGAAGATAAAGTCTTGATAAGGAGAAGAGCAAATAAGGTTAATGCTGAAGCACAGAGATTAAATAATATATTTTAACTCCCAGCTCTGGGTTGTTCCTGTTGTAGAAGTATTAATGCAAGAATAAGCCAAGGTGAATGGAATAGGTGAAAGGTCACAGATCAACCTCCAGTATAAAGTAATACATCATGCATGTGGATTACACATGTAATGTAATGTTGATATTTGAAATAAAGTTACTAATCTTAAAAAAAAGGACATTGGGAGAATGAATGAAAGTCTAAAACAAAAAAATATTTCAGTTGAAGGGCTCTCTTTTTAAATTCTACTTTTTCTGTTACTCGCCTGTCAATTTCCAGTCTGGGCTGTGTTTCTCAGATTCCATACCCTTCTGACAAACAGACTGCATGCCTTGTATCTACAACAACCATTCCTGCCAGTCTGATGAGGCAGTTTATTCTTAGCCCTCTGTGATGTGTCAAAATGGATAATCACCCCCTTCAAATGTGCAAATCTCGGACCCTTATTCAACACTGCAACTTAATTAGTGAATAACACTTGCCTACTTTGTTAATCTCTACATGTCACTTAACCATATAGTGCCCCCAGACTGAAGGGCTCGTTTCTTCTTGATCCATGAAAATTTTATTCCAACACAAAAAACATCCAAGTAGGCTGAAGAGGAACACTTTTGCCCAGATTACATTGCTTTCGTTAGATCTGCAGAAATCTTTCTGAACAGTGCATTTTCTAGGCTCTTTATATATACTGTTACATCAAAGGGGTAATACTAAAGCAGGATATGTTAAAATCTGCTGATTGATAGTTTCTAATGCACAGTGATATCAGATTGTAATTGGTATGGTAAAAACATATCAATTTGCATGGGAATCGGGACTGGGCCAGATGGGGCAGTGTCGCACAACCACGTCAATCTGTAAACTAAGCATAGCTCTCAATGAATAAGGTACAAATCCAGAAATAATAAGAGACAATCAGGGACATTTAAAATGTTAGTACTTTAATTTCAGACATTGACAGAATAGGAGAATGTGAAATTAATATACATTTTCTGAAGACTTCCAAGATGGCTGCACTCTGATCATAAGCTTAACTTCAACTCTTCCAGACTAGAAAAAAAGAAACTGAAAGATAAGGGACAGGAACTCTGCCACTTGTAATAACAGTATAATAATATAGTAATTTAGGTACTGTCCAGTAAGAATACAACCTGGATGCTAGCAAAGAAGAAACTAAGAGATCCTGAAAGAAAATCAACCACAAAAGGTGAACAGAAAACACTGACTGGGAATAATCCTGCAGTTGTTCAGCAAAAAGCAGTCCAAGTTCCAGCTTTGCGGCAAAACAAGGCTATCTGTATTCCAAATGAAAAAATACATCAAATGAGCTCAGAGCTGATTATAATATATAAAAAAAAACTCAAAAAGTATATCAACACAAACAACAAAAGGATGGAAAAAACAGAAGAAGCTTTACACAGATATTCAGAAGAACTGATAAAACTGAAAAAAATCAGAGGTTAAAATGAAGAAAAGGCCGGATGAGCATGAGACTTCTCAAGAAGAGATGTTTCAAAAAATGATAGAATTAGAGGACTGAGTGCCGTTCTCCTACTTTGGACACAACAGAAGAGTCTTCATGGGTTCTGTTCAAGCAGCTTTATTTTATACAAACACATCACTATAGAAGTTTACTGACTTTAACTTGTATACAAACTAACAACTGCGATCATGCATGCTCTCACTCTGACTACTCTTACAAAATGGCACTAGGGATTGCACGTGTCTGGAATGTATACCTGCACATTACAGCCTTAACATGCTACTTAAAGATACAGCACATATCACTTGCACTCTGATCTACATCCTCCCTCGTTTCGTTAAGAAATAGATCATACAATGCTAGGAGTCTATTTAGGATGTAGAAATCACAGGTAATTCTTTGTCATGCCTTATACAATACTAAGTACACACACACACACACATATATATATATATATATATATATACACATACATACACACATATACATACATACATACATACATACATACATACACACACGCAATCACGTCCACATTGTTACTTATTTCACACTAGGCTTTGATACTCATCCATATCGTGTGACATAAAACTGGGAATTAGATTTAGCAACTGGAACGGTCTCTGCAAAATGTTTGACCTGTGGAATGTCTGGAACATTTTCAGGAACGGAATCAGAATTTTGAACACATTCTGGTATGGGAACAGTGTCTGATTCACTATTAGATTTGAAGTCTGCATCACAGAAAAAATGTTGTGATGGTGATGATGAATCTGGTACAGGAAGATGATGTCTACAGCTCCTCCTATATTCCACACCCTCAGAGTCTACCAGGTAGGATCTTGGCTTGGCACAGATAACGGTAATCTGTCCAATTTGATCAAAACCGTTCGCTGTCTGGATTCGTACCATCTCTCCTTCCCCTCAACGAAATAAGTAATCTACTCAATCTGCCATATTTCTGGGCGATCTGGATAAGGTATCAGCCAGACAGAGCAATTTGTCTTTTGTGTAGACCATTTTGAAATTGTACTTTTGCAATTTGAGCATCATTCTTTGTAATCTCACTGGAGCAGAATGCATAGGCTTCTTTAGAATAGTAACTAGATGTTGGTGGTCAGTTTCAATCTGAATAGCTCGACCATAAATATAAACATGAAACTTGGAACATGCAAATACTATTGCCAAAAGCTCCTTCTCAATTTCAGCATACTGCATCTCAGTATCTCTAGTGTTCTAGATGAATAGGCTACTGGTCTCCCCTCTTGAAGTACAACTGCGCCCAAGACCAAATTTTGAAGTATCACGGGAAAGAGTAACTGGTTTGTTCACGCCACAGTATCTTAATGTAGATGGAGTGGCAATTTGCTGCTCAATATCTTCAAATACCATTTGATGCTGTTCCAAACCATGACCATGCAACATTTTTGCGCATTAGCCCTCTTAAAGGTGCTGTCAACTCACTAAGTCTGGTATAAACTTGCCTAAATAGTTGACCATGCTTAGAAAACGTTGAAGAGCTTTTACATTAACTGGTGCTGACATCTCAAGAATAGCTGCCTGCTTGGTCAGGTCTGGTCTCAAGCCTGTACTCATAAACAAATGACCTACGTATGTAACTTCTGGAAGTCTGAATTTGCACTTCAGAGGATTGAGTTTCAAGTTTATTTCACATGCTCTGCCTAGAACTTTCTTGAGGTTGCTGTCATGCTCTGCTTCACCACTGCCTCCAACCAATAAATCATGTACTATTATGGCACAAGTATAACACGAAAAAATTTGCTCCATTACAAGTTGAAAACTTCACTTGCAGAATTTATTCCTAATGGCATTCTTAGGAATCTGTACCAAAAGTAGTTTGAAATGAAGATTTGCGAAACTTGTCATCGAGAACATCAGCATACTCTGAGAAAATGGCTTCAGAAAAATTAGAACTCGGAAATGCACTTACATGATGAACTTCTTTAGCAAAAGGAAGCAAATTTATTCTTAAAATATCTTCAAAACCCAATAAAGACTGCACGGGTCTTCGGACTACATAGAATAACAAGTTGTACCAGTTCTCGGTCAAATAACATGAAAGCAACACTTAACTTTCGGTTTGATTTTTTTCACCTCCATAAGCAACAAGTCTCATGCTACTAGCTACATTGAGTTGTTCATTAATTCTCACTTTAGCAAATGTGTCTGCTGATATATCATTACACTTTGAACCAGCGTCTACTTTAAGCTCTGGGGATCTTCCATTAATCCGGACAGTACAAAACACTTCGCTCCTTGTTAATAAATTCACTGTATCAACTCATTCATCAAGCACCGATACACCATCTACATAGAAAGCTGACTGTTTCGGATCAACTTGCTTCTTTGTGCGACTTTTTTACAACTGTGTGAGGCTTACTTGATTTGCAAAACTTTTGGAAATCGTTCCATTTTTTTTACACTTGTGACATTGCTGACCAAATGACAAGCACTCGTCTCTTTTAATGATTTGCAACACAATTGTGACAGTTAACAATAAAGCTAGATTTGGGTTTTGCTGATTCATGCTTGTATTGCACTGAGCTGCAGCTGCAGCAGGCTCCTTCCTTAGAACTTACTGGAAAACTACGTGTCTTCCTTGGCAACCCCATAGCTGCCATGAGCTTGGGCCTGCTTTTGTTTGCCACATGTTGCATGCTATCTACATTTGCTCTAGAGCCAACTGAAACCATGCTCTTGTCACTTACAAGCATACCTGTTTTTCTGTCACCTCATGGGTTTGACAAATCTCTATGGCTTTGCTCAACATTAAATCACTGTCACAAAGTAAAATCTTTCTCACAGCAGCACTATTGATACCACACACAAACCTGTCCTTCATCAACTCATCTTTTAAGTCATCAAACCAACATGTTTTAGCTTTGTTTCTCAGGTCAGTTATATAAGCTGCAAATATTTCCCCTGGTTTCTGATCTCTCGTGTAAAACAAATGCCTCTCTAATGTAACATTTGTCTGAGGGGGTTACATATTTCTCTGAACTGGAGCTTCAAACACTCAGGTCTTCTCTTGATTCAGCCTGTACAACAATATAATGGTTTTCACCTTCTCATTCATATACTGCAGGTCCATACACAAATGAACGCTCTCTTTCTATGGCGTCTGACCCAGCTAGACTTAGCAAAATGAATGCCCTGGTGTGTGCATCTCTAACTGCATATGCTACCTGTATAAAAATATCATAGCAAAATACCAAACAGCAAGAGTGCTGGATAAAGGACAGGCTCCAAAAGAAGCAAAACACCAAAACAAAAGTAAATAGAACCTTGTCCACCACGGCTGGATACAAACACTTTATTTCAAATACCAAAACGTAAGTGTTTTCACAGTCTCTATGACCGCTTCCTCAGACTGTCTGAGGAAGCGGTCATAGAGACTGTGAAAGCGCTTATGTTTTGGTATTTTAAATAACGCGTTTGTATCCAGCCATGGTGGACAAGGTTCTATTTACTTTTGTTTTGATAAAAATATCATACTCTTGCTCAAATATTCTTGAATATTCTGATTAAATATTCTCAAATATTCTGATCAAATACAAGTGGTAGGGGCTTTCAAAATCCATCTTCCATATTAACACATACCAATGAAGGGTTTTGCAAATAAGTACAAACATACACGCATGCACATATGCCAGAAACTTATGCTAGTATTTGTAACTTTGTCCAATGCCTTTTGTGCTTCTGAATTTATAGCTTTTGGGCTTTTTGGAGTTATGCTAATGGACAATCTCGTAGTACCTTGGAATAATTCAACTTTGCGAAATGAACTTCTCTGGCACTTTAACAATCTTGTAATATCGTTTTGCAATGCTAAAGTAATTTATCATCATTTTAAAAAGCATTTCAAATAACTGCACGATGCAAATAAACTGAACCTCTCTTGCCCAAAACTCAATAACATTTCAAAGTAATTCCACTTTGTGAATAACTGCACACAGCACACTGAAATGACCCAAAAATAGCGGTACCTTGCTAGGCAACTCTTTACAGTGCAAGAACACTCTGTAATGGTGGCACTTTGTGAACAGAGACACCCAGCACAAGAAACTTTTCGAAATGGCTATACTTTGACTGTATTTCACGAAATAGTTGTACTTTGCATACAATAAACTCTTCAAAATACATGCACAGTAATAAGCACACACTGCAAACACTTTTACACACTTTAAGATACTTCAAATAACTTTAGTTATGCTCTTCTTGCCCTTATTATATTAGTTTTGCTTGTTTAAGCCCTTTTCATGCCCAATGTATTTTTCTTGTACTCATTTTACTCTACACATGCCCAGTTTTGGTTTAAACACACTTGTTATGCTTTAAATGCTCATTTTGCTTTAAACATGCTCGTTTTACTTTACTGTTAATCATTTCATCAAATACCTTTATTTTAAACATATTTTTAATTAACAAACTTTTTGTGCCTTCCGCTTGCTGAGTAATGCAGTTTGTGCCCTTGTAATGCCCTATTTTGTCTTTTCTATCAAACAGTTCCTGCTACTTCTCATTACCTTTGATTCTTTTCTGGATCTTTTTGTGCTCGTTTCTCTTGGTTTTACCTTCACTGTCGTCTTTGCATGGCTCTGGATATTATTCTCTGCGATCCCGGTTCTGACACCATGTCGCTCTCCTGCTTTGGACACATAGAAGAGTCTTCTTGGGTTCTGTTCAAGCAGCTTTATTTTACACAAACACATCACTACATAGTTTTTTTACTTAAACTTAATTAACATATATACAAACTAAGAACTGTGAATATGCATGCTCTCACTTTGGCTGCAAAACGGCACTAAGGATTGCATGTGTCTGGAATTTATATGTGCACATACAGCCTTGACATGCTTCTTAAAGATACAGCATACATCACTTGCACTCCATCAGGGAAAACCTGAGATTTTCTGCTAGGCTACAGAAATTCGAAGGAACAGACTATTATTTTATTAAGACACAAACAAGCAACTGGACTGGTATTCCATGGCAGGATTTTTTTTAACTGAAAGGATAGAATGTGTGTATGCTCCAAACCTGGTCATGAGAAAGCAGCCAATACCGGTATTAGAAAAAATGCAATCCTACCAGAAGAAAGAGTTGATCCTGACAAAACTGTGGCAGAAGGGAGAAGTATTAAAAAGTTGGAGACAGAGTGTTTGTGGAAAATGATTATTCACTGTACACCAAGAAGAAGAGAAGCAAATTTATTCAACAATCTGGGAATATTGAGAGACAGGTATGCAATTCAAGTTGCTGTATCCAGCTGTCTTCATAATATTTTCCTGGAAGATGAAAATCATTTTTTGATGCAGAACAGGCTAAGGAGGAAATACAAAAGTTTGTTCACTAAAAAGTGAGCCATCAAGCAGATGCTTCTCATTCTTCTGATTAATAAAGCTCAAAGAAAACTCTGCCTGTGAAATCTTTTCCAATGTTCCAAAGGAAAATGCCTGAGAGACCAAGAAAAGCATAGCAGATGACTAGAAGAATTCATAGTACCTTGGAACTGAACCAGAGTCTACGGCAGGGAGATGTAGAAATGCAGAATGAACACCAGCAACATGGAAATTAGTGAATAATTTTGAGATCACAAAGCATCAGTGACATTTATTAAATATGGATGTACAAGAAAAAGTGGAAAAAAAATGGACTTTTGATAACTCTGTTAAACTTGTATGGGGGGACTGAATGGCTTTTGCCCCAATTCATGTCATTAATGTCTGGAAGGAGGAGGAAGGAATATGGTAACTAAGTCTTGTCTTTCGGCTTTTCCTGGTTAGGGGTCGCCACAGCGGAACTCCGGTCCGCCAATGATTGGCAGTAGAGTTTTACGTGCTGGCTTGCCGGGCCTAACGCACAACCTTCAACGAAGGAACGTCCATTCACGCATGTCGTCACACAGAAGACGCTCTAACTGAGAATTGAAAGCGCAACATCTAACTGTGAGGTGACAACACAACCACAGCACCACCGCAGTCCGGAATATGGTAACTAAGTAAAAAAAAATTTCTATAAAACTTTTCATGATATAAATTACATCTTATACAATAAAATATTTTTATATATTGTTGAATGTGATAAAGACATTAATGCAAACAGATGCCTTTTTTTCTCTTTCTTTCTTTCTTCATTTTTAGTATTAAGACATGTAAGAATGGGGGGGGGGGGGGTGAAGCCAAAATGGCTAACTTGAAAGCAAGAATTTTTCAGACTTCTGCAGTTTATTTCTAATTATACAGGAAAAAATATTTTAGAAGAAAAATATCATCGATCATTTCATATACCTTCAGTTCAAAAGACTTCAACAAGTCATAATGTTTCTTTAAAATTTTCCTGTTAAAGTACTTGACAGATTTCTCAACTACACTTGGAAATGAGTAACTCAAAGCACTCCCGTTCTAATTTCTATCTGAAGAAAGACCTATAATGACTACATTTCAAGAATCATCTTTGAAAATAGATGCTTTCAAGAAAACTTGGGAAAACAGTCTTAAAACAAACAAGACATTCTCAAAGAAATGATTCAACATCAGCAAATAAAAATCACTGATATAGAGACTGCTTTAACTGATATAGAAGGAAGACTTAAAGAAAAAGAAAGACAAACAGACTTTCTATTAAAGCAAAACTCTTGGCTATTAAATAAACCTGATTATATGAAGAACAAGGAAAGAAAATGTAACATAAGGATATCTGGACTACCAGAGAAAACCAAGGGGGGAGTTATCATCTCCCTCCTTTCCACACGGATCCCAGTTTTTTTCCACACTCAAGAAGGCTTCTCATATGAAACAGACAACACATACAGGAAAGGCAAACCAATACCTAGCAGTCCATTAATATCTCCAAGGTCGATAGTAATAAGCATTCTTTCATTTACTGCTAAAGAACTGGTCTTCATAAATCAGCTTGGAAAAAAGTCCCTCTAAAGTACAACACAATATAAGATTTGACAATGGCTACACCACAAAAAACATGGAGATGAGAAGGAAATGTTGGCCACTAGTCAAACCTCTCAAGCAAGCCAACATTAAAGCTCAAATAATATTTCCAACAAAAATTAGAATTCATTTAGCTAATATCAGAACTTTTGACAATATTGAAGAAGCAACCTCCTTTGTGAAAAACAATCAATAACCAAGCAAACTGTCTACAAGATGCACCATAATGACAAAACACTCTCTCAGTCACCAGGAAATAAAATATAAATTTAATAAATAACTGCTTTCATCCACTAAAGTAAATTGTGAATGTAACTTATTATAAAATCTTACCACAACTTCTTATTCTGGCATTCTCAAGTAATATTTAACTATTTTTTAAGCAATCACATATCCAATTCCCTTCTGTCTAGCAATGCTTACGTTCTAAGCACTAACTACTCTATAATGTTACAAAAAAAGTTTAAGGAAATGAGAGGATTTTAAATCTAATTTTCTAGTTCAGCTTTTAAAATTGAAACCACACTACCTTCAAATTTCCACTCAGGAAATTATCTCATCAAATTATCACAACCTTTACGTATAGCACTAGGAATCATAACAGGAATCATAAGTGATTAATTACTGTTCATTTATAATTATTTATCAAGTATTATAACAATACCTAAAAAGGAGCTAATGTTTTCAGTGTAATTGGGGAAAATGTCTGTGGGTTTTTAAATGATTTCTATAACATAAAGGACTGAGTTAACTGATGATATATGGCCCCTGTTTGAGGAATGTTACATTACTGAGGCTTTTATTTTTCAGTAAAAATGCTGCTCCTGATGGCAGGCAGTTTCTGTAAATTATCCCACTTACTGTGGCCTAATTAACAAACATCAACTTCAAATAATAACGGAGTAAGACTTTGCAAAAGTTCTGCATGGATTCTCCTTGTGTCTCATATTCTTTGTGTTACGCTGTGTACAAAAAACCTAAGCAATCCATACACACAAACTGTAGAGAATATGTCAACAGAGAATACTCTGTGCTGAGGAAGAGTAGCTTATGAACATTATGGGTCTCCATATGATTTTCTCCTATCGCCTGTGTGGTTTTAAACTTTTCCCCAGGGTGTCTCTGTGCGTGTTTGACAAGGAACGGCTTTGCAGTTTGTCCCTTTGATGTTGAAGACTGCATCAGATGGTGTAGTTTTGTTAATAGGTGGTTTGACATGATGACAGGGGAAGAACAGGACATGAGATGAGAAATCTGACTCTTATGGTTGACTTTAGTGGTGCCTGGCCTGTGAAACTCCTTATATTGTTTGATCCTATTAGAAGGATGAAGAGACACTAGCTTCAAATCATTTCTGCATTGCACTAGAGAACTTCGGTGGCAAAGATTTGACTAGATGAGTTTGCTTTGCAGCTCATGTGGAGGTTGCTGTGTGGAGAAATTGGTACATCTCTTGTAGTTTCTTTCAGCACTGTTAACTGACAATGTGAAAGTGGGCTCAAAGATGGGCTTTACGTTGGATTTTGGTTGAGAGGGGGAGCCTCTGTTGGGAAGAGATATGGGATGTTGGGTGGACAGCTTGTTCCCTTGTGGATGGTTGCTTTCCTTTAGGTTGGTAGTTTCAATGGGACACGAGTGTTATTCTTAATGGTAAGCAGTTCTTTTAGTAAGGTAATTCCTCCTTCTTTAACGCCTACATGAAGACTGAATACTGTAGAGTTATTAAACTTCTGAATATTGACTATGTAAGATATAACATCATGGATATATAGGTCTCCTTGATTTTATCAATGAAAGAATTATATGGAAAATCAGAATGTCAGAAACACACATTGACTAACAAATTATACTAATGACAAAGCCTTCAATACATGAAGAGATTACTTGATGAGGGTGGGTTCTGGCTTTATTTCTTTTTACTTTTGTTCACTGATGTATCCTCATAAGAGGGGATTGATGATTTATAAAAAACAGTAGACAAAAAGAAAAAACATGGGTTTCACAAATTAAAAAAAAAAAGAAGGGGAAGGGAAGAAAAGTAAAGAAAAAAATGGAATACCTCTTTGTGATGCTTATTACATATTAGACTGATCTTAAATTAATATGACAACTTTTATAATATATGTGTCTTAACCTTAAAGGGAAATAAAAACAAGCATATGGATAAGCATTTACTAACTCTTAAATATCTAGTATAGTATAAATAGTATAGTAATAACTATACTGAAAGATGACTTCTGTAAGAGTGCTTATAGTATCTAATAATGTAGCTGCTTGAAAAGCTGTTATTACAGCATAAAGATGACTGTTAACTTTACTAATACATTAATTGGTGAATGTTCATCACAAGGAATGTCATTTTATTATCTTCAAGTATACTAGAATATGGACATCCTTCTGACTTATTCACCTAGTGGGCTCCTGATACTGAAATCATTACATACATTATATATTACTATTATTTTGTTAACCCCATTCCCTAATATTAGTATACTTAAAATGCATTTAATGGTACAGATAAATGAAAAAATAAAACGTGACTACTGTATATCTCCATCAAGTTAGGCAAATGTTAAAGACAATATTTATTGCTCAGGAAATGATGCATACAAAACAAGTCAAAAACTGTTGAATGGTTTCCTTTTAACGTAATGTTATAAGCAGTTTATCTTGTTACAAATTTACACTATCACATTAATCCATTTATACAGTCTGTTTAAAAACACTATAATATTAGTGAGATAAAGTAGATCTGTTTGCATTATACAGTTATTTTATTTGATAAATCATAAAATATGAACATATATTAGTTTAGATTAAATAACATGCACCTACAATTGTATATCAAATACCTTAGTAACAAAACCAATTAATTCATATACATAATATGAGTAAATACTATTCTTTTTACATAAGTTAGCACTTATATTTTTATTTCCGTTCATTTAATATGCTTCACGTGATTACAACTATTAAAACAAAATGTAGAATAAATTGAAGTAAAACAAAGATATCTCTGTATGAAAAACATTCGGCTAAATAGCTCTGGTTCTTGTCTTGTTAACCTATTTATTTATATTTCGGTTTGCTAGGTACGAAGGTTAGTCTAGTAAGCTTTATTTTACTTAGACTAGGACTTTAGACAATTCCATGTTCTTAGCTTTTTTAAAACTAGTTAAGTATACTTCCTTTTCATCTTTTGTTATGCCTGGAAAGATAATCATCAGATTATTAAAGTATCTAAAGAGGTTTTATGTTCCACCTTACCTAAATATATTTATTTTTTGCTACTTAAAACTTACTCCCCTAACCATGGAATTAACCCTTCTATCCTAATGTTAATAGAATAAACAATGCAAGGAAAAGAGTAAATCTTCTACAATATATCAACACTAACAATGCACAAATGATAATGTTTCAAAAAACACAATTTAATCATGCTGGCAAAACAATATGAAATCCAAACAAATATACAATGATAGCACAATCCACTTTTAAAAGTACATGAAGAGGAATTATGATTCTCTGAAAAACAATATGTCATTACCTCAGATTATATACAAATATGTAGTTCAAAAAGGATTAATTACTTATATATATATATATATATATATATATAACAACAGATTATGTACACTAATTAACATCTACTGGTTTTCCAGGGATAGGAGTTAACTTAGTGGAAAAAAAAACACTTAGACATTATTAATAACATCAAAGGAACTTTAGTAATGAGTGTTGATTTTAACTGTATTTTAGATAAATCAGATACTAGTGCTAACAGAAATCTGAGACTAACTTCTATAGCTGTAGGCCTTAACAACTGGATAGAATCACTTAATCTGATCAGAAACTTTAAAAACTTCCATTTATAAATAGGATCCCAGCTTATATATCTAAACTAAGATAATTTAAATCCTGGCTACTTTAAGACATAGGCATCTTTATGAAAATTAATAATACAAAGGACTCCAGCAAAATTATGATTTGGGATGCCTTCAATGCATACATATGGCAAATTCTCATCATGGTAAAAAAAGAAAAACAAAACGAGAGACAGGGATAAATACATTTTTAATATTCAATTAAAACTTCAAAAAGAAAAAGCCAGTTATAAGGATAATGATAGCCTCCTAAAGGAGCAAATAAAAGAAATGAACAAAAGTACTCTGGCCTACTCACATATAAGATAACAGCAGCTCCAGAGAGAATAAAAATGAAGTCACTAATAAAATCAAATGTAAATTGAATAAAGCCCCTGGTATGGATGGAGTAACAGCTGAAATATACCAGATTCTTACCCGATTTGTCATACATTTTTTATTAAACTCTTACAGAAATTTTAAAAAATGAAGAAATTCCTCCTTCTTAGAAATATTCATTAGTTATTCTACCACTTATAGAAAATAAAAATCCTCAATTATGTTCTTCTTACAGACCAATCTCATTACTGAATACTGATTATAATCTATTTATGTCAATTCTAAAGGGCATATTGAAAGCATCATCTCTCAAATTATTAATGTAGACCAGACTGGCTTCATCAACAAGATGCAGACACGATCTTAGAAGTATAATTACACTTATATAGTTTACGAATGGCAAGAAATAAGAAGAAGCACTTCTTATAAATCCAGATATCCAAAAAGCTTTTGCTTCTCTTCAATTGGACTATTTAAAACCCTAAAACAATTTCAATCCCCCACAGTTCATATCTATCTAAACAAACATTTTTTTTTTAAATAACAAAGCATATGTTAAATTAGGCCCATTTAGCTCAGAACCTATACTCTCTACTAGGGGGAACTAAACAAGGATGCCATCTCTCCCTCATCCTATTAGCATTAGGTATAAAAATCCTTATAGGTTCATAGGTTTATACTAGGCTATCTGTCCTAAGGCATTTATAAGCCTAGCCCAAAGTTTTGTGGCTTACGCCACCCCTTATTTGAAAAAATACTGTGCCCATTAGTTTGTTGTGCCTCTGTCCAGCAGTGACACAGAGATGATTCCCGGGGTAAACCTACGATCTCCCATCCACAGGTCAAGATTTGTCTTGAACAGAGCCAACGAGGTGCTCTGCCTCACATGGACCGGGATTTTATTCCACAGCATAGGGAGTCTCTGAGTGATAAATCTATCCCTCCAGCACGTCCTATTTATATCCGTGCTAAGATTTAAGTCGCTTGCTCTAGTGGTTTTGGTGGATTTGGATTTTTTGAGGTGGAGCATGTCCATTAATTCCGGGCTGGACATGGCCTTGTATGTCAGGCACATGTCACCTCTGAGCAGACGGTATGCAACTGAATAGAGCTGGAGTTTCTTCAATCTGGCAGCATATGACAGATTTTGGAGTCCCTTTATCCTTTTGGTGAGGAACTTTTGGGGTCTCTCCAATTGCTGCAGATGTTGGGTGAGATACATCCCGAATGGGGCATTGTACTCGATCACTGGTCTGATAAGTGAAGAGTACAGGGGAACAATGACCTCACTAGATCTGGATGTGAATCCCTTCATGATCAGGTGGGCAATGTAGAATGTCTTTCTAACCACTTTAGCAACGTGAGTGTCAAAAGAAAGGCCACTGTCAACCTGGGTCCCCAGGTCCCTGATAACCTCTTCTGTGCTTAGTGGATTGCCGCCTATATGGTAGCTTGGGGTTACCTTGTTTTTCCTGAAGGGTATGACTATACATTTGTTGGCGTTTAACTTCAGGCCATGGCTCTGGCACCAGCTATCTGTTTCCGTGAGTCCCTTCTGAAGGATATCCGTGTCCGATGCACTTTCCACTATGGCGCCCAGTTTGCAGTCTGCAAACTTTGTCAGCCAAAGTCCTCCCATGTTGGCCTGTACTTCTGAGAAGTAGATGCCGAACAATAGGGGGCCAAGGACAGAGCCCTGTGGGACACCACCTGTGACAGGCTTGGAGTCTGACATAGCGCCAGCAACTCTAACCCTGTGGGTTCTGTCCTTAAGCCAGTTTGCAACCCATCTTGTGACATATGGGTTTACATTTAAGCTGGTAAGTTTTTCTACAATACCAGAGTGGGGTATTGTGTCGAAAGCCTTTGCAAGGTCAAGGTAGGCTGTATGGACTGCCTTTCCCTCATCAATGGCCTTGGTGACTGTTTTGAAGAAGTCGACCAAGTTCAAAAGGCATGACCTGCCCCTGACGAAGCCAAGCCGAACTGGGTCGGGTCCAATGTTTGCAAGTCCCCTATATCTTTGTTTATGAGCTCCATTATGATCCTCTCCATAGCTTTGCAGACTAGACTTGTTAAGCTTATGGGGCGGTAATTACCAGGGTCCGTAGAGGCACCGCCTTTGTGGAGTGGGACCACAGTTGCCATACGCCACTCCTTGGGCACGTATCCTGTGGTAAGGCTGAGATTAAACAGCTGCCTTATGTGCGGGTTTAATTCCTCATTTATCTCGTGTAGCACACAGCCGGGGACACCATCCGGTCCCATTGATGCTGTGTTTTTAGCTTTAAAGAGAGCAGCTTTCACCTGCGCATATGAGATGTCTGGGAGGCTACACTCCGCTGGGATAGTTATCTCTCCTTTTGGGGGGGAGAGGGGGGTGAAGTTTGCACTGAACCTGTCTGCCAGTATGTTGGCAATGTCTGTGGGTTCAGTGATTTTTGTATCATTTTGGACTAATTCTGAGCATATCTGGGAGTTTCCACCCAGGTTTCTAACACAGCTGAAAAAGGCCTTATGATTGTCCTTTGAATCCATGGCTATTTTTCTCTCAAAATTGGCCTTAGTTGATTTTAAGAGTGCTCGTATTTTTTTACTAATAATGATCAGGGGTGACTTCCCTTTTATGGATTTTGTTCTATCATGTAATAGCTTTCTCCTCTTATTGTAAAGTTTGTTAATGGCTGGGGTCCACCAGACTGGACGTTTGCCCTTTGTGGAAAGAGTCTTGGTTTTATTTGGGATTGCCTGATCCATGCAGTCCTGGAGGTGTTCATAGAAGGCATTTGTAAGGGCTTCCGCAGCTTGGGTTGTGGTTTCCGCTGGCTCAGGGGCCTTGAAGGATACCACACCAGTCTTGAGTAGTGTGAAGTTTGCTTTTGAGAAGTTCTTCACTGTGGTCTTTTTTGTTTGGGGTGGGGGCGGGATGTGGATTTCCAGTGAGATTAGTTTATGATCAGATCTCACCAATGAGGGATATACTTCCAGTGTGGAGCATTTTGTCCCCATGTTTGTGATAATGAGATCTAGTATATTTTCTCCTCTCGTGGGAACAGTGACTAGCTGTTCCATGGCATTTGAATTTATGAACTCCAGGAACTGTTGGGCTAGAAAGTTAGGGCTTGAGTAATGTTCCCAGCCTATATTCGGGTAGTTGAAGTCACCCAATATGATGGTGTTTGGAGATACATTTATACCCTCCAGTGTCCTCAGGAAGGCTGTGTGTGGTTCATGAGTTTGAGAGGGTGGCCTGTAGCATGCTACAATTTGTAGAACAGTTTTGCCTATGGTTAGTTGCACCTGGATGGTTTCCGAAGCTTTGTGCATTGTCACCAACCTGGAGGTGTGGGTATCCTTTATGAATATGGATACACCCCCTCCTTTTGTGGTGTGGTCCGGGTTTTGGGGCTGGAACGCATGATATGAGGTAAAACCTAATAGTGCCGGGGTGCTCTCAGGAGCCTTGAACCAGGTTTCAGTTACAGCACAGACATCGATGTTCTCCATACTGAAAAGGGCCTCAAGTGCGTGCATTTTGAGATTTAGACTTCTGGCATTGAGCAGCATTACCCTCAGTTTCTTCCCATTTTTGTTTTCTAGGGTGGTAGGTTTAGAATTTGAGCCTTGCCTAAAAAAGGCACTATGGGGGTGGCAAGAGCCTTAGCCAATATCCGGAATCCCAGGGGTGACAGGTGAAAGCCGTCCCTTGTGAAGCAGCGTGGCTTGTCAAGCATGTCATCCCAGGCAGACAGACACTGGATCCCCTTTGAATGACACCAGACATTAAGCCAATTGTTAAAGCTGATCATCTTGTCTCTATATTGTGGCATCATTCTTGGTGAAGGAAGCATACTGCTCAGGGTCAGGGTCATACCTGCCTGGGCTACATAATCAGAGAGCTCCTCTATGTCTCTTTTCATGTAGTCCAGGGAGGTACGTCTCAGGTCGTTCACACCAGCATGGACAATGACTGTGTCATATTTGTACCTGCCGTGGAGTGACCCGAGTGCTTGTGTTATGTGGCGGATTCTAGCGTCCGATAGGCAGCTTACTGTGACCCTCTCCTTGTTTAGCCTGGTGAGTGGGACGTCAGTGTGTCTGACTATGGAGTCACCTATGACAAGTATGTTTGGTGTTGTATTTGGCCTTAAGGGCTGTGACTGCTTTGCACACTGATTTTGTGGTTTGTGTGTTGCTTGTGGGGTGTCTTCAGGTAGCAGTTGTTTGGGTGTCTGCTTTGGAGGCCTCTGCTATTTAGGTAAATTTTTACTCAGAGCCTCCGAGTATGTCTTTGTGTGTTTATGTGTTTGATTCAGTGGTGTGGTAGCATTATGTGAGGCTGGTTTTGTGGTGTGTGTAGTTTCCTTCTCCTCCTGTCTGGTCTTGCCAGTCCTGAGTTGAGAGAGCTCAGCCTCCAGTTTGGCTAAATAGCTGCATCTCTCGCAAGTATTTGTGTTATGTGGGAGGAGGAGAGGGTTGTCTGTGTACATGAGGCAATTGTAACATTGCCTCAATATTCCCAGATTCACCAACTGGGCAGGAGAGGACGCCAGCATCTGGCCCTTCGACATGCTAGAAAAATTAAGAAGTTAGGTATGAGACTGAATAAGAGAGGACTGAAGTGGGTACTCCTGGGGGGGGTTTCGCAAATGAGGGACTTTGTATAATATAGAAGTGACAAGTGCTGAGCTTTTTTTTTTTTCCCCCCCCGAGAAAAAAAAAAAACTTTTAGGAACAAGTGCTGCGCTTTTTAGTCAAGGGATATACTGTTTAGCTTACTAGTAGAGCAGTTCTAAGGGAAAAAATGAAGAACAGACTTTATGGAGCCAGAAAAAGTTTAACCTTGTTAAACCGGCGCTGCCAGATGCTGCTCTAGTGGCAACTCCGCGCTAAAGCATGCTTTATAGCAGGGGGCAGGAAATGACCCAAAATGGCCACTGAACTACAAGTTACTGTCTTAAACCACTCCTCTGAGGACAAACAGGCAGCTCAGTACTCCCCACTCCCACTGGTGAGTAAAGAAACTTCCCCCTGACCAAACAAAGAAAATGGAGAAGTACAGGAACCAAGACAAAGCCCAGGGATCAGCAAAATCTGATCACTGGAACAAACTAGCCAGGAAAGTTAGGAGAACAAGAATATTTTTGGGGGGGGGGGGTTTCAAGTTTTTTTTACACAGACAGAACAGAAAACACAATAAATGCTTTGCTTTTCGATTAAATGCTATCAAAAGCTAGTACACTTGAGTGTATTAGCCTGTAGTTTAACTTTTAAGCAAACAAACTAAGAAGTGCAACCAACAATTAAAGCTTATAAAAACAGGAAAAACAGGTAATACCACTATAAAATAGACAGAAACAGTCGTTGAATAACACAAATGGTCGAAAAATGCAAGAAAAAACACTTAAAATCTGGAAAGTTGCTTTTTTCCTTTCTCTGCTGCTCTAGGAACTCTGCTGGATACCACGCAATATCAATTAGATAAAAGCTTTAAATAGTAGGCATAGAGACTTCCAAAAATTACAATTTTCAAATTATGTTACTTGCAGATGATGTAATGTTATATCTAAAGAGTTATAATGAATCACTAATAAACTTAACTCATACTATAGATAAACATTAAAAATATCAGACCTATGTGTTAATAATAATAAAAAAAATCAAACTACCTATTCCTGAATAAAAAAGAAGGCTACAATTACTAAGCCATAATATTAGTGATATCAAAACCCTGTCCTTAACTTACTTAGGTATAAATATTACTAAAACGTTAAAAGAAAAAAATTCAAATTATGAATAAGTGTATGAGACCATAACAAATTTAATTTCAAAATGGAATAAGCTAGTAATTCCTTTTGAAAACAGACTACAAATAATACAATTGATTTTATTTCCAAAAGTTTTATGTATAGCAAGCACTACTTATTAATTATTATTATTATTACTGATTTCTAAAAGCTATATGGTCTGACACTTTTCTTCTTACAAAAATATTGGTATTATCCAATATAACAGAGATCTACAATTTAAATAATGAAAACTGCTATCTACTGTGGACAATCTTAGATGTAGCAAGGAAAAATATAACAAGAAAACTGAAAAAAAAGTATTCCACCTCAATATGAAGAATTTTTAATCCCCCCTTCAAGAAACAACCACCAGAGAAACTAGAATCAAAGAAAACAAGATAATCCTAGACCATATATCAAGACTCATTGAATAAACATTTTATCTTCAATTGAAGTTTTCTAGCAAGAACTCGACTCTACCCATAAAACATGATAAAAGTAATTTCATAATAATATACCTTCAAGTACATACACTAATTCATGGAATTTAAATACGGACTCTGTACAGATCATAACTACAGCCTTGTTTCAGGCATAGTATAAATAGTTGAAGTTAACCCTCTTTTTCCTCTCACTCCTTTTTTTTTAAATTATATTTATCTTAAAAGTGTTTTTATGTTCTGTTCTTCTTTCGGCTTTTCCCGGTTATAGCTCAATAAAACAAAATGGGAGGAAAATATGTATTACAATACAAAAAAGGGAAACAAAGCTGGACAGAAGCATATTTAAGGTAAAGACTGTAATCTTGAGTTGTTCCGGTGGGCGATGGGGGTGTAAAACTACACATGTAATATATGTAGAGCTGAGAGTTCTCCTTTACTTTTGCACAGGTGAATGTCTGGATTAAGACACTTGGCTAAATCTAATAATATTTTTTTATGTGGAAACAAGTAAATAAGAAAACACTGAATTTAATCAAAAGTGTTCCTTTACCAATAAATGTTCAGCATGACTTTAAAAGCTTGTAGCTGAGGGCTACATGGAGACAAGATGATTATAGGGCAATAAAAATCCAGACCACTAGTTTCTCTGAGGCTGAAAGTTAATGTTTTCTGAAAGCATGCAAGTTGTTTTTTTTCACATCTGGGAGGGGAACAAAGATAAAACAAAAACAGACAGCAATTCATGTAAGTAGGAGCACAGGCAGTAACATGCATCTTAGCATGGATAACCTTAATTTTAGGTCAAATAATGCCTGTGTGTGCAGCTGTCTATTTGGGACAACTGTTTCTATTATGAGGGTTAAACATCATTATTTGAAGATGTACACAGTTTTGTGTGTTTGCATTAAGTTAACAGGTTAAGGGGGTGCATTTGTTTTTTGTAAAATGTGAGGATCAAATGGAGAGAACAAGAAACAACTGTATAAAAGATCACTATGGCAAAAAATGCTGGGTGCATGTATCACAAAAGCTGGAAACAGACATCTAAAAAAGCAGTCATATGTAAGAGGTGGGAATAATAACTTTTTAACATAATGACAACTCTTTCCTTGTTATCCTGGAATGTGAATGGCCACACAGGTATAGACAAAAAGGAAAGAGCACTGAATTATATTTAGAAAAGCAGAGTGTGAACAGCAATGCTACAGAAGGCACATTGGAAAGAACTGAGCATGTGAATTTGATAAAGAATGGATTTCAAGTTGGATATGCAGAGTAACAGGGGAAAAGGAAAAGGGGTGTTCTAATACTAATTGCTAGATGAGCTCCAAAACTGTCAGAAGATGAAAAAAGATAATAAATGACAGATCTGTGGTAGTAAGGGGCTACTGACAAGGGTGAGGATTAAGCTGACATGTATTTATATTCCACCTAAAACTGCTACTATTGAGCTTTAAAACATTTGGGAGAAATAATCACTTTCCAGCAGGGAGTATTACTTATAGGTGGGGACTGGAATTTGATTTGCAACAGTAAGGATGTCTCTGGGGGCCTAGAAGGGAAAATATAACAAAGAATGTCTGATACTATTTAGTATGCAAGACGCGAATTCAGTCGTAGGAACTCTGAGAGAACCTCCATATTATTCCTCAAGGTACAATAACTGTGCTAGACTAGACAGAAATTATATTTCACAGGAACATGTGCATTTAATTGAGAGCTCTGACACACATCCAATAACCTTTTCAGATCATATGCTAATAATACCCAAGATAAAAATGAAGGGTAATGAAGTAAAAATTAAACAATGGTGCTTCCCCAAACATCTGTTAAAAATAGAGGAATTTAAGGAATGGGTAGTGGAAATTATTCAGGAGTCAAAAGTTACAGCTAGTGAGCTGGATAAAATGAAAGTTGAGTTTAAAAATACAGTGGAAATTAAAAAAGAGATTAATTAAGCAGTAACAAGAATTATTTAAAAGTACTAACGAAGGCTAAAGTATTGCAAAATAATGGTAATCTTACAGAAGAAGAGGTGTAACTGCAGAGTTCTAAAGAGAAAATAAGGGAGTACCTAGATAATATGCAGGAGTTTAAAAAGACTGCTGTTAAGCAACTGTTTTTTTTGATAACTCCAGAGCACAAAAACTTTCAGCACAATGACCAAGGCAACAGAAAGTAGAATGGGTTCTTGCCAAACTTACGGAGTCTATAACAAGAAAATAACCACAGAGCATGTAAAGGTATTAGAAATACTTTGAAAATTTTATAAAAAAATTGTAAAAAGCAGAGAAATGTGGAAATCAAGAAAAAACACAAATGGAAACATTTATGGAAGTCTTAACTATAAACAAGGTTAGTGGTAGATGTGGCTAAACAATTAACAGTTAAGACAGGAAGAGATAAGAAAACCTGTGGTGTATAACCAATCTGCAAGAAAGTCTCCTGGAACAGATGGCATTTTGGTGGAAGTTGGGACGCTAGGAGTGAAGAAATTGATAAAGTTCTGAAAAGTTTTTTTAACAGAATTTTAAAAAGAGGGAAAGTACCAACATCCTAGAAAAAAACTTGTGGCGGTTGTAATACATATAAACCCATCAGCTCTAGCTTCATATAGCTCCATTTCAGTTTTAAACCATGATCATAAAGTGTTGGTCTATAATGGCTAAAAGAATATGTTGCCAAAAGTGACAGATATGAAACAACGTGGTTTTGTTGAGGGGAGGCAAACATAACATTACTAGAACAATCATGATCCAGAGGGAAGCAGAATGTAAGAAAATGCCTATGCCATTGGGGGATCCTGATGCAGAGAATGCATTCAACAGAGTAAGCGGGGATTTTATGAGTAAGGCAAGGGAAGCATTTGCATTCCCTGATATATGTTAAGTAGGATGACATATAATGGATCAGAGGAAAAAATTAAAATGGAGGGTTCCTCTCTAAGTTGTATCTGCACAGAAGAACTGGGCAGGAGTGTCCTCTTTTCCCCTTTGTTATTTGTATTACATTTAGAACTCAGAAATTCAAGCACATAATTGGTGTGGTAATCAGAAAAGTTGTCTATTATTTTGTGCGTGATAAAACCAGAAAATGGCATCTCAGTGTTGTGGAACATACTGAGACATTAAGTTTTTCGGGATATAAAATTAATAAAGATAAAACAAATGCTATACCTGTAAACTGTGGACCTCACATGAATTGGTTTAGCAATACCCATACTTATGGGGACATGATAAAATGAACTATCTAAGAGTAAAGGTAAAAAGGATTCTGTTATGGCAGCTAAGGATATGTGGGAAAAGACTAAACAAAAGATAATACAAAAACTGAGAAACTCAAAGCACTTATCTAAGGATATGGATAAGACAGAAGCAGTAAATATGTTTTAATCTCTTTAGTTTTATACACAGTTCAGGCACATTTTTATGAACCAAAGGAGAAGTTGTGGACAGTAATTAAAAAATAGAAGGATTATACCTGGGAGGGGAAGAGGGAAAGAGTTACATGGGATAAGATGATCCTTCCAATACAACAAGGTGGTTTTGGATTGCCTGAGTTAAAGCTCTTGTACATAACACAAACAGAAAGCTACAATTCAAAATGTAAAGGGATGATGATGATGATGAAGCAGGGGAGGAAATTCAAAAAATAAGGAGAAAGTAGAATCTTGGATGCAGATCCTTAAGAACAACAGCAGTCATATAGAATATTGTATTCATAAAGCAGCAGAAGGTATTTTAAGAACTAAGCCACAGAAAGGAGATTCTGCTTAAAGGGATTACTGAAATTAGGGGTACAGAGGCTATCTAAGATGGAGCTAGAATTTACAGGCGGAAACTGGGAAAGGAACCAATATATTTCAAACAAATAATTAGAGGTAACAGAATGGAAAGAGACCAAGAAGTCATTTGGACTGCAGGCAAGAGACTGCCTTCCCTACTGAGGACTGATATCAGAATACTACCTTGCCTACTGAGAATTGATAACAAAATACAGGTAAAGAGAAAGGGATAAAGGGATAAGGGAGCCCTAAGGGAAAGACCTGTACTGGTAGAGTTTTTAGTTGAGTCTAAAACAGAAGTTGCTGTTAAAACGAGACGATGACTAAGGCATATAAAGCATTGCATGATAACTATAGGAATCAATCAAAGGAGGTTAGAAACGATTGGGAAGATAAACTGGATAAACAATTCAATAGAAACAATGGGAGGATATATTTATGGCACCCAAATATGCACTAAACGTCTAGAAAATTTAGGATTTCTGCTTGGAAGTGTTTGCATAGCTATTTTTATACCCTAATCAGACACCAAATAATTTTGGAGGTGTGATGGGGAAGAAAGAGGTAACTGGAAACATATGTGTGGAAGTATAGCAAATTGAAAGACTTTACAAATTTCTTACAGAGTACTCTGTCAGAAATACTGGGTGAGCAAATGGATGTAAACTCAGGATTTTTTTTTGTGCTGAGATACAGGATCTGAATCGGCTAGGCATATCAAAAACCTTAAGTTTAATTTGGGTAGATGCCAAAGAAAGCAATTACTAGAAAATGGAAATCAAAGTCTAAACTAACTGTATTTAAAGTAGTGAATATTGTAACAAAGATAAAAAAAACAAGAAGTTGGATCTTTAGAAAAGGGTAGGAACACATTACATAGAAAAATGGAAACTGTGGGAACAATACATGCATAATAATGTTTTGAAGGAGGAATGATGCTTAAGGTAAGGCAGGAAGTGGCCAACTTATGTAATGTTGGAGTGACTATACTGTACAAAATGATAAATTTTTTTGTAATTGTGAACATATTAATATGGTTTGATTTAAGTCTGCCTATGTCACAAGGGATAATCAAATAAAGATGTTTAAATTACATACATTTTCTGAAGTAAAACAATCTACAACTCTAATTATTGCCATTATTTATTAGGTGTAATTTGCCACCTTATTTCCAAGTCACCAGTTTTAGGAGGAATTATGTGGGAGAGAGCTCAAATCTGAGTCAAAACCAGAAACAGTTGAAAGGTATGAAACTAGGTTTGCATTACTTACAGTAGTATTGTAAAATGCTGAGCATATTTTGTATTATTCCTTCTCATAAACAATCCAAAAATGTAAAAATACAAAACAGATTTTGCATTTTTTTTATTTATTTTTTTTATCTTTTCTGAGCTTGGATCCTTGTAGATGCTTCTATATCTGCAGAAGCTCTCTTCTGAGTTCAAAAATGGAGGAGTTTTTGTTTATTTTGAGGAGTTTAATTTGTTTAGTAGGTTATTAATTGGTCTTTCACTTGGTACCCTCTGTCAAACAGACGTATTAAATCATTAGAATACTAGTTGAGAAGTATCCCAAGATTTTCAAAATATTTATGCAGGGCACCCCCCCCCCCCCCCAAGTCAGGAAAATCCCTTCCTGAACTGTGTCTAACAGCACTTTTAGAAGTGTTTCTTCTTGAGACGATACCACATATGACTTTTCATTTTTTAACAATAAGACCCAGAGATTCTTGAATAAGAATTATAAAAAGACAACTCATTTAACAGCTGGCCCAGAATTCCTGCTGGAAGTTGTCCAGATATTGGTATGTGAATGGCCCATTTCCTCAAAACTTTTATGGCAAGAAAAAATATTTTGAGAAATATCCCTGCAGCAGTAGCTATTTCAAAAAGGGGTCACTAAAACAAAAATGTCCTAACCTACATGAATCCTTCTGTGAGATCAGCAGATAAAGACATGCCACGAGGTAACCTACAGAAATAAAGTCATTGTTCAAGTTTTCTGAGGAAGTAAAGAAAGCATGGTCTGGAGATTTACCACTTTGAATTTTGTACTTTTATTTGCATGTTTAACACAGAAATGCATAAAACTTCATCTGTAGGAGAAAGAATGTGGAATAACAACATGCCCATTTGTAGGGAGAATGCATCCCTTTTCTTTCCTGCATCCTAGTATTCCTCCTTTTGTACTGAGCCGACAAGCTAGATGTATTTGGAAGTAGACAAGCAGGTTACAAAATTAAATTCTGTCTTAAAACCCCTTTTTAAGATCCTCTTTAGCCGTGTTTGTGAAAGTATTTTGCAAGTTCTTTCAGAAAAGGGCTATTCTTCATCCCAATGAGTCTTTCAACTAGAGGAAAGGAGCTTTGAAAATGGAAAAAAAAGAAAAAAAGAATTTCTTTACTCTGGTTGTGAATGTAGATACTTGATACACTCATTTCGAGGAGAATCACCTGAAAACAGAAGAAAAATTAACAAAAGGGGGTTTTGATTATTGAAACCACACCTTTAACCAAGGTTTTCAAACATTCTCTCCTAAAATACGTGGTTCTATAACATTAACACGTAAAGTAGTTCTGTTGAAAAATTATTCATGAAGAGAAAAAAAAAATCATTTTACTTTGCTTAGTTATTTCAACACAGGGAACTCAGAAAATGTCTGTCAATAATTTTTATTCTACATTTTTGCTCTGACTGAAAGATTAAGCAGAAAACAGATTTCTTGTTTAGGACACTACCTGGATAATGTCTCTGTTTTAATCATGTCTGTCTCCTGATCATGCCTGCTGCCACTGCTAAAAGGAAAAAGGTAATGTCAGTGGCACAAGCAATTTTAACATAAGTAGAGAACACTAATAAGCAAAAAGCTCATAATTGTGAATTCCTTTCAGTTTTTTGAGATCTCAGATCAACTGGGACTACCAAATTATTCTCATTAGGGGTGATATATAATTCATCAACAATGGGATGGATAAAGGTCAATCTCTAAACAAATGGGATAGATTAATTCGAGCACAAAAAGGGAAAATGACTAGGCTTCAAATGGCCCGCACGGACAGCTAGCCTAGTACTTACCTATGAACATATGAATAATTTCACTTTCAGGCTTAACCAAGTGTGCTCTGGATATAGTACAGTATCATGAATATACTTGTATCTTAAGGCTGCTGTAAAATTAAATCTTAACAGAAAGCTCTATTTCCCAGTCTTTGAGCTTTCATATCAACTTTTTCCAGAAAGCTCTATTAAAAATATTTTCACAGTCTTTGAGCTTTCATATTAACATGTTCAAACTGATTATTGACATTTTGTAAATTCTGTAGGTTCTCTCACCAGATGCATCAGAACCAATCCAACTAAAGTGTTCTGCCATTATGAAAGACCAAAGAAACATACACTGGAGAAGAATTTTACTGAATTTCTTCACAGTCAGAGGCACTGCTTTCCATATCACCACAAACATAAATATTCAGAGAAAAAGTCCAGAACAGTTTGAAAAAATATCTTCATTTCTTTAAGACATAAACTGGTCTTATTAAAGAAAATAATCCATGAAAGACCACACAGTTACTTTATACATAACAGTAAACTAACCTATGATAAAAAGAGGGTTTTAAGCATCATTACTTTTAAGGTGGTTCTTACTTGGAGGCAGACATATACTTCCAACAAGGTCAGAATGTAGAACTGTTTCTGTGTTTGAAATGTGTTCCCTTCCAAATGGCATACACATACCAGAACCTTCTACTGAGCTCTTACTCACAAGAACATGAGACCATATATGTTTTAGTTTCCTTTTCTTATTAAAATCCAAGTGGTAGGTGGTCAGTACAGTCTTACAAAACATTTCACTTATCTGCCGCACACGCTCTTCTGTGTGTGCATTATATGTACATAGTTTGCATCTACAAGAAAACATTTTCACTCTGCTAATAAGCACAAAATGCACATGCTGAAATTGCATTCCTCCGCATTTTCAGTCTGTGTTTATAAGAGTTCAGACACTTTTGACCTTCAAGGACATTAATGACTGCTTGCAAAGCAAACCAAGAGAACATTTGTGATATACTTACATGGGGCTCTGACTTGGATATGTTCTTTCTTATTTTTGGGTTGTTAAAAGTGAACGTCATAAATTAACAAAAGCTTATTTTCACAGGTTTTCATAAAGTTTGCAGAGACATTTAACAAAATGAACTCTAAATGTACTAATGTGCTGGCTACTTGCCAAGCAGTTACAAATTCCAATCTGAAAGTTTAATGGTTTCCACCTATGCTCCTGATAACATAGAAAGCATTTTACCACACTGAAACCTTAGTAAGACAATCAAAATTGTGAGTGAATGAACGTGCATGCACGCGCTTGTGTACGTATATGTATCTAAAGATACAGACATACATGTCAAATATACACACTTAAAACATATACATACATATATATATATATATATATATATATATATATATATATATATATATATATACATATATATATATATATATATATATATATATATACATACATAACATGTATGTACATATATGTACATACATAACATGTATGTACATATATGTGACATATGCACACACACACACACACGCATATGTATATGACATTTAACATAAAACTACATTACCAGGTTACTCATTTGTAATCTTAGATATACCAGACATTAACATTGAATATGGGCATTTGTCAGTGCCAGTGGTGCAACAGGGAACAGCACACTTGCATTTGGCGCAGAAGGCTGGGGTTTCAATTCCCATACCAGGTAGATTGGTTGCTGGCACTGAAATGCAGCCTAAGGGGGATGCTGCACTCCTAAGTGTGCCGTCCTTCCTAAGAGATATTAAATAGCGGCCCCATCTAACCGAGTTGGTGGTAGCTGAACTGGATGTAAAAGATCCCCATGGCACCTACTGAAAACAGTAGGGGTCCTTTACTTAAACAAAAAAAGAATGCAACAATCGTTTTTTTCCAATCACCACCATAAACAGAAGGAATTATTTTCTCCAAAATAGAAAACTTAAACTTAAAATAATTTCTTCAAGAGATAGCCTGCCTGGCCAGGGTAATTTTTACTGTCCTTTTTAACATTGCTGTGAATATGCTGGTAAATTCTTCCTTTCAGAGCATTGTTGAGTTTTCCAACATAAAAATTCCAGACATGTACTGTATCCAGCTAGGTAAACAACCCTCTCAAATAAACAAATTTATCTATCTTGAAAACCACAAAATGCTACCTTTCCTCATCCATTTTTGCACACCAGCCAACATTCCACCACCAAAGTCCATGTCAATGTCAATGTAAAAACACTGATTGCACCGGTCACATTTGAAAGTGTTAGAAAAAACATTGTAAACTGTTCCTGCTGGTCTTTCTAAATTTTTCTTGATGCTGGGTCTGTTTTTAAATGTGAAAGATGGCGGTACTACGAAATGAGACTTAAGGTCATTGTCACATTGTAAAATGGACCAGTTTCTACACAGAACATTTTTGTTATCAACAGCATCCAAAGAGTAGTGAATAATCATATTGTTACAATAACTAGTGTGATTTAACTAAAAGTTGACACCATTCCTGCTGGCACCCATCATACTGTGGGAATCAAAACTCTGTAAACCCTTATAAATAATAATGGGGGCATGTTTGTTCTTCCTTTCGTTAAAGATCTGTGTATAAAAATTGACTACCACTGTTTCTGAATAATCACTTTCCAGAAACATGTATTTCAACAAATTGAACTGATCACTGTCATAAGAGGTTAATCTAGAAACTCTAATAAACTGACTCTTCACAATCCCTCTCTTTTGATGTAATGAATGGCTACATTTAAAGTGCAAAAAAGCATTTCAGAAGGTGGGCTTTCTATAAATAGAAGTTATAAATCTAACACCATCACCTTTTCTAGCTTCTACATCCAAATAATGTATTGTCTCACTGTTAACATTGTAAGTAAACTTCAGGAATGTAGAAGTTGTTTCCATCTCAGAAATAAATTTACACAGTTGGTCAGCATTACCAGCCCAGACCACAAATACATCATCCAGGTACCGCAAACAACAGTTACAATATTGAAACAGATCAAGTTTAAAAAGAACCTGGGTCTCCCACTTAAGTAGCACAGCATTAGTGAAAATGGGGGCATGTCACTAGATGGATTGCAAACTGGCTCAAGGACAGAACCCACATGGTAGAATTGCTGGAGCCATGTCAGACTCCAAACCAGTCACAAGTGGTGTCCCACAAGGCTCAGTCCTGGGACCTCTCTTGTTCGGTATATATTTCTCAGAGGTACAGGCCAACACAGAAGGACTGTGGCTGACCAAGTTCGCAGATGACTGCAAACTGGGTGCCATAATAGACTCTCCAGCCGACACAAGCATCCTCCAAAAGGGCCTCATACAAACAGCCAACTGGTGCCAGAGCCATGGCCTCAAGCTAAATGCCAAAAAGTGTATAGTCATCCCCTTTGGCAAAAACAAAGTGCCCACAAATTACCACATAGGTGGTAATCCATTAAGTACAGAAGAAGTAATTAGGGACCTGGGGACCCAAGTTGATAGCAATCTCTCATTTGACAACCACGTAGCCAAAGTGGTTAGAAAAAACATTTTATATAGCCCACCTAATCATGAAGGGATTCACATCTAGATCAGGGGAGGTCATCGTGCCTCTTTACTCATCCCTCATCAGGCCCATAATTGAGTACAATGCCCCTTTTGGGATGTACCTTACCAGGCACCTGCAGCAACTGGAAAGACCCCAAAAGTACCTCACCAAGAGGATCAAAGGGCTCAAACAGATGATATATGCTGCCCAGTTAAAGAAACTCCAGCTCTACTCAGTGGCATACCGCCTGTTCAGAGGCGATCTGTGCCTGACGTATAAAGCCATGTCCAACCCGGAATTAATGGACATGCTGCACCTCAGAAAATCCAAATCTCATCGAGCTACGTGCTCGAGAGACTTGAACCTCAGCACTGAAATAAATAGGACATGCTGGAGGACAGATTCATAACCCAGAGGCTCCCTTCACTCTGGAATAAAATCCCAGTCCAGGTTAGGCAGAGTCACTCATTGACTCTCTTCAAGTGGAATCTTGATGAGTGGATGGGAGATAGTAGGTTTACTCCGGGTATCACTTCTGTGTCACTGTTAGACAGAGGCACAGTATACTAACCTCGAAAAAGGGCATAGCAAAATAAATTTAAAATGGGTGGCGAAAGCCAAACACATCCCGTCACTCATTGACTCTCTTCAAGTGGAATCTTGATGAGTGGATGGGAGATAGTAGGTTTACTCCGGGTATCACTTCCGTGTCACTGTTAGACAGAGGCACAGTATACTAACCTAGAAAAAGGGCATAGCAAAATAAATTTAAAATGGGTGGCGAAAGCCAAACACATTCTGGCTAGGCTTATAAATGTCCTAGGGCAGATAGCCTAGTATGAACCTATGAACCTATAAGCAGCCCCCCATAGCTACTCCTTGCATCTGTTTAAAATACTCACCATGGAAAAAAATGAAGTTATTGGAAAGAATCAGTTCCATAAAGACAAAAATCAAAGCAGCATCATTATCAGACAATACTTTAAACTGTGCCACAAACTCACCAAACTAAGACAACCGTAGCTCATGAGGAATAACATTGCTAACCTGTTACCAGACAGTTTCTGTGAAAACTTCACTCCCTTGTCTCTGCCACATGTACCCCATGACATCCCTACCACCTGTCCTCTACCTTGTACCTCTAAAGAGCAGGTCATGAACTCACTCTCTAAGGTCAAAAACGCAGTGTCTATGGGACCTGATAACATCCCAAGCTGCATCCTACATGGGCTCCAACAAGAATTAGCAACACCATTGGGTACTCTTTTAAATCATAGTCTAAGCAGCAGTTTCATCCCAGCTGAATGGAAAAAGACCACTGTTATCCCCTTGCACAAAGGTGCTGCTTCCACTGACCCAGGGACTATAGACCTATTAGCCTGACTAACCTAATCTGCAAGGCCATATTATCATGGACCTTATCAACAAAGATATAGGTAATTTCCAAACACTTAACCCTTCTCAATTTGGATTTGTCAAAGGGAGATCATGCCTGTTAAACCTGGTGGACATCTTCGAGACAGTCACCAGGGCCCTTGATAAGGGGAAATCTGTGCATACAGCCTACCTAGACTTAACCAAGGCTTTTGACACTATCCCTCACTCAGGCATCATTGACAAACTCATCCAGCTAGATATCAACCCTTATATCATTAGCTGGGTTGCTAACTGGCTCACTGATAGAACCCATGTAGTCAAAATAGGGGAATCCACCTTCAACAGCAGACCTGTAACTAGATCACTCCTGGAACCTCTACTATTTGGAATCTATTTCTCCAAAGTAGAAGCTAAAACTTAAGGTCTATGGCTGACAAGGTTTGCTGATGATTGCAAACTGGGAGCAGTCAACTAATCTCCAAACTATGTCAACATCCTACAAGAGAGTCTTACACACAAAAATGATTGGTGTCAAAGTCATGGCCTTAAATTCAATGCAAAAAATGTGTTATCCCTTTCAGTAAGAGCGATGTTCCTGCTAACTACCCCATCAATAACACCACCCTAAGTACGCACTCGGTGGTGAAAGACCTGGGCATACTGGTTGACAGCAATCTTAACTTTGACCATGATGTCTCCACAGTGATAAGGGTGGGCATTTCATACTGCTCATCTCATAAGTAAGGGCACTGTCTCCACAAAAAAAAAAAAAAAAAGTTATAACCTCCCCCAACAGGCCAACAATTGAGTAAAATGCCCCTTTTGGTATGTACCTTTCCAAGCACCTGCAGCAATTGGGGAGGCTACAAAAGTTCCTCACTAGGAAAATTCAAGGTCTTCAGCATCTGTCCTATGAGGATCGTCTGAAATCACTGTCACTTTATTCTCTTTCATACAGACTACTCAAGAGGCAATCTCTGACTTGCATATAAGGGAATCTTTGACCTTGCTTTACTGGAAATGCTGCATATCTGTAAGTCAAACGGTACACAGGTTACTCACTCTAAAGGCCTTAACCTGGTATGTAACATTAACAGAATTCTGGACAGACAGATTTGTCTCCCAGAGGATACCATACCTTTGGAACAGCCTCTTGCTACATGTCAAGCAGAGAACCTCATTGGCCCTCTTCATATGCAATCTGGACGATTGGATAGGTAACCATAAATTCAGCCTGGGGGTTCCACTTGTGCCTCTCTTGGACAGGAGTGATAGGTGCTGATCGTGGAAACAAGGGTAAAACTTGGCAAGGCATGAAAGGGCCCTACGGTTATTTAGCCCTGTAACCTCCTATGATCCTATAACAGTATACAAATTTTTGATCTCTAAGGTAGCTAATAAACCATTACCAAATTCTGTAATATTCCTAAGTTTGTCCACATAGTCCCATGAGTCACAAAGAACATGTGAAAAGTCACTGAACAACAACTTAAGTTTCCAAATGACAAATTTTGCAAAGGGCTCAGTAACAGAGCCTCCAGCAGTAACTATGGGTCTTAATGGTCGATTGGACAAGTTTGAATAGCTCTTAGGAATTCCAAAAATTTTTGGAATAATAGGAAATTGAACTTTGAGGAAGATGAATAAATCCAAAGAAATGTGAACAACAAAAGCTCATCTAAAAACACACTGATAGCTCGATAAGCAGTGTTGATCTCATTCACAGACACAACTTGATACACAGATTCGTCTGACAACAATGAAGTCATTCTACTAGTATAATCCATAAGGTCCATGATGACCACGCCCCCTCCCTTGTCTGGTTCCATAATCTTAAATTTCCATTAAAAAGTAACATTATTGAGAATAAGTCGTTCTTGTTTTGTAAGACTGTAAAATGCAGGTTTCCTCTTGGATTTCAAAAGGTCTTTGATTTCTCATTCATAAGATTTCTCAAATACATTAATAATTGGACATAAGGGGGGGTTGGCAAGAGTATTCCGTTTAAAGGTGTCACCTGAAAACTCAATGTCAGTTTGATCTCCCATTAAAACCTGAAAAGTATAGGGGATATAAAAAGTATACACACCCCTGTTAAAATGCCAGGTTTTTGTGATATAAAAAATGAGACCACAATAAATAATTTCAAAACTTTTCCCATCTTTAATGTGACCTATAACCTGTACAATTCAATTGAAAAAGTATAAAAAATAAAAATGTAAAATACGCCGGTTGCACAAGTGTGCACATCCTTAAACTAATACTTTGTTGTGTGTGCACACCCTTAAATTAATACTCTGTTAAAGCACCTTTTGATTTAATTACAGCATTCAGTCTTCTTGGGTATACACCTGCCATCAATTAAAGAGACTCTGATTAACCCCAAATAAAGTTCAGCTGTCCTAGTAGGATTTTCCTGACAGTTACTCGGTTGCCTGCTACAGCAAAAGCGATGGTTCACAGAGAGCTTACAAAGCATCAAAGGGATCTCATTGTTGAAAGGTATCAGTCCGGAGAAGCGTACAAAAAGTAATGTTGCGAAGAACTGGATGTCCCTCCAAAATTTATGAAAAGACCAGACAAAAACTGGTCAGGGAGGCTGCCAAGAAACCTACAGCAACACTGAAGGAGCTGCAGGAATTTCTGGTAAGTACTGGTTGTGTACTACATGTGACAATCTCCCATATTTTCCATATGTCTGGACTATGGGGTAGGGTTGCAAGACAGATGCCTTTTCTTACACAGAAAAACATTCAGGCCTGGCTAAAATTTGCAAAACAATACATCAAGTCTCCCAAAAGCATGTGGGAAAATGTTTTATGGTCTGATGAGACCAAGTTTGAACTTTTTGGCCACAATTCCAAAAGGTACGTTTGACGCAGAAACAATACTTCATATCCCTAAAAGAATACCATCCCACGGTGAAGCATGGCAGTGGCAGTATCATACTTTGGGGTTGCTTTTCTTCAGTTGGAACTGGGGCTTTAGACAAGGTGGAGGGAGCTATGAACAATTCCAAATACCAGTCACTTTTGACCCAAAGCCTTCAAACATCTGCTATAAAGCTGAAGATGAAGATGAATTTCACCTTTTAACACAACAATGAGCCCAAACATACATCCAAATCAACAAAAGAATGGCTTCACCAGAAGAAAATTAAAGTTTTGGAATGGCCCAGCCAGAGCCCAGACCTAAATCCAATAGAATATCTGTGGGGTGACCTGAAGAGGGCTGTGCACAAGAGATGCCTTTGCAATCTGACAGATTTGGAGCACTTTTGCAAGGAAGAGTGGGCAAATATTGCCAAGTCAAGATCTGCCATGCTGATAGACTCCTACCGAAGAAGACTGAATGTTATACTTAAATCAAAAGGTGCTTTAACAAAGTATTAGTTTAAGGGTGTGCACACTTATGCAACCAGCGTATTGTACATTTTTTTATTTTTTTTATATTTTCCCCTAACAGATGTTTGTTTTTCAACTGAATTGTACAGGTTATAAGTCACATTAAACGAGAATCCGCCTTAGAATGGATCCTGACTAACCAGCCCAATACTGTCCACCTATCTGGAATACTACCGGACTCCCTCAGTGACCATAACCCAACCTTTCTCCTTCAGCACAATATAAAACCTACAAACACCCCCACTCTCTTACAAATCTGTTCCCAAAAAAACTTCTCCCCAGAACAATTCTCAGAAGCCCTAAAATCCTGACTGGGCTCCCATAAAAACCCTTCTCCTGGATAATGCAGTAGAATACTTTAATGCCAAATTCCTAGAGATTTTAAACCAACTAGCCCCACTAAAAACTATAAGATTGCGGAGTAACCCTGCCCCATGGTTAAACAAAGCCACAAAAATCTTACTCAAGACTAGAGACAAAGCTTGGATAACTTGGAAAAATAAAAAACTCCCGTAACTATGCAAAGCTTTGCTGAGCTCAGAAATAAAGCAAAAAAAGCAGGTTAGGTTGGACAAGAAACACTACTATATTTCCCTACAAAGGAAACATAACAACAACCCACAGAAATTCTGGGCTGCAGTGAACAACATCCTCCAGCCTGGTAAAGCCACCATACCACACCCCCAGATATCAGAGGTACTGATCCACACATAGCCTCTAGTTTTAATAACTACTTCACCTCTTCAATACTGAACCTGGTAAGTGCAATATCACCCATGATCCAACATCAACCCTTAAACTACCAGACTAACTCCACCCCCTTCACTTTTAACCCAGTTCCAACTACAACCATTCAAAATCTCTTAGCTAAACTCAAACCTACCACCCTAGCTGCCGACAGTCTCCCAGCTCAGTATCTCCAAATTGCATCAAAGGCCATCGCCTACCTGTCTCCTTACTCATTAACAGATCTATCTCCTTGCATTCCATTCCTTCATTATGGAAAACCTCATATATCATCCCTCTCCACAAGGGAGGTCCATCTACTGACCTCTCCAACTACCATCCCATTGCTATCCTATCACCCCTTTCAAAAATCCTAGAAAAATGTATCCACCACCAAATCTTTACCTATCTGTTAACTAACAACCTTCTAACTAAAACCCAACATGGATTCAGACTTTCCCATAGCACCAACACTGCTCTAATTAACTTCTCCAATACCATAAACTCGCATAGCAGCCAAGGGAAGCTGGTCTCTGCCACCTTCTTAGACATATCCAAGGCATTTGATACAGTTTCCCATAGCAAACTCCTCACCTGCCTAGCAGAACTCAACCTCGATGACTCCACCCTAAAATGGCTTTACAGTTATTTTATTTTATTTATTTATTTCCAGTTTGATAACCGGGGAAGTCCACTGGGCTCGAAAGCCCGTTTTCAGTGGAGGCCCGGGGAGAAAAGCTCCATGATAATACAATGAAATAATACATTGCACACAAAAACACAAGCATACATTGATGATAATACATTGTAGACAAAAACACAGCAGAAAGACTGTAAACTAATACATTATACACAAAAACACTCTGAGTTCTAATAGCACTAATATTTTAACAATTTTTTTTTTTTTTTTTTTAACAATTTTTCAAACATGAAGTACATTAGGCAGTATACATAAGAAAATCTTGTTTTTATGCAACTGTAATGTTAAGTGAAGTAGGAAAGGAAAATATAGAATGAGTTTGAATGCAAGAGCAGGAAAGCATAGGAGAAGCGAAGGAGAAGTAAAAAGTTTAAAGGAGAAGAGAGGTCAGGAGGAAGATAGCAGAAGAACAGATAGAGTAGTGTTCATTTTATGATAGAGTCCAGAAGAACACCTTAAGAAAAAAGGCAAAAAGATTCAAATGTAAGACTAAGCATACAAGTGGGCAGAGGGAAGAGAGCACTTAAAGGAAGTAAAGGGTTTAGTCAGGGAGGGGGGAGGAGATAAGAGGAAGAGGGAGGGGAGCTAAGGACTGAGTCTGAAGAAGGGGAACCAGGGAGGGGGGGAGAAAGGAACTAGGATGAAATAAGATCTAGGTAGGGAGTATACAATTACATTTCCAATTTTGGGAAAGGTGAGAATGGAGGAGAGATTTGAACTGTTCATAGCTTGAAGTGACTCTTAGGAGGGAAGGAAGCATTTCCATTTTTTTGCTGTAGTGTAAGAAAGTAGGAGTTGGCCAGGGGGTCGTTTGGGTCTGTACACAGAAATAAGATTTTGGTGGCTAGATCTTAGGGGCCTTGGAGGAGTATATATGGTCAAGCTATTGGATAATGCAGGGCAAGCAGTGGAGTTAAAAATTAGTTTGTGTGCAGTAGTAAGTTGGAGGAAATAGAGTTGATTAGGGAGTTCTAGCCATTGGAGACTACGGAGGCAGATGCAATGGTGTGTAGAATGGGGGGAGTTAGTAGCAAATTTGGCAATTTTATAGTAGCAACTTTCAAGTTTTGAGGAGATAGAAGTGGTGAGATTAGATAGAATAGGGGCACCATACAGTAGAGAAGGGAGAAGGTAGGTAGTGGCGAGAATTTGTTTTGAAGATGGAGTAAGAAAGTTTGCATTTCTATAGAGCATACCGAGTTTCTGATGAGTTTTTTTATGTTTAGTTGAAAATGATTATTAAATTTCAGGTGTTCATCAATGGTAACTCCGAGTAGTTTAGCACAACTAACAACTTCTATTGAGGACTGGGAGAGGCTGGAGATTATGAAGGAAGACTTGTCCAGAGTCATTGCTTTTGAGGGGGAGAAGAGAATGATGTGGGATTTGTTGGCATTAAGGGAAAGATGATTTTGAAGCATCCAATTTTCTGTGGTTGTGAAGGCCATTTGGGTTTTGGCTTGGAGCTCGGGAAGGCTAGGGGCAGAGCAGATAACAGTGGAGTCGTCTGCATATTGTACTATTTGAGAATGAGGAATTGAAGAGTGGAGATCATTGATAAAAATGTTAAAGAGCAGAGGCCCGAGTATAGAACCCTGAGGGACACTGGTAGGGGTAGGTAGGAATTTTGAGGTACCAGTATTCCATTTCACAGCTTGGGATCTATCAGAGAGATAGCTTCTGAACCAAGAAAGAGAGTTGTGGGAGAGATTGAGGTTAGAGAGGTGGCTGAGAAGGAAAGAGTGGGATATTGTGTTGAAGGCCTTAGAAAGGTCAAGAAGAACAGTGGAGACAATATTTCCAGAGTCACGTGCTTGGTTGACAATTTCTAGGAAGGAATGAAGAGCAGTTATGGTACTGTGGCCAGGTCGGAACCCATGTTGAGTAGGAGTGAGGAGATGGTTATTGAGGAGGTGGGGCATGAGTTGCTGGTGGATACATTTTTCAAGTATTTTTGAAATTGGAGAAAGAATAGCTATTGGTCGGAAGTTAGAGACGGTATTATTTTTGCCTCCTTTATGGAGGGGCAGAATGTGGGCTGCTCGCCAAAGTTTGGGAACATAAGATTCTTGGATGGATCTGTTTATGAGAATGCTGATAGGTATGGCAATGCCATCTGCTGCGAGCTTGAGAAAGAGTGATGGGATGTTGTCAGGGGCATTTGAGCATGGTTTGAGTTTGAAGAGAAGTTGTTTGATCCTGGTGGTAGACACGGGTTGTAGAATGAAAGTGGGAGGAGGGTTAAGAGAGTTGGAGTGAGGGATGTATGAAGAAGAAGGCTTTGGGTTAGGGGAATGGGTGGAAGTGGAGAAGGATTTAGTCAGCTGAGCTATGGAGCCAGTAAAAAAGGAGTTAAAGAGAGTTGCGATTTCAGTGTCTGTCTTATTATTGTCTGGACAGGGATTGGATTTTGTACCTGGATGTAAGAGTGAATTGATTGAATTCCAGAATTTTTTGGGATTGTTAGTGAGGGTAGACTGAAGTTTGTTGTAGTATGATTTCTTATCTTTCATAATATGTTTTTTAGCAAGATTGCGGAGTTGCTTAAATTGCAGTAAAGAGGCTGGGTTTTTATTTTTATTATATATTTTCCAAGTTTTGTCCCTTTGTCTCATAAGAGTTTTAGTGTCTTTAGTTAGCCAAGGGGCAGAGTTGAACTTTTTTGTACAAGGGGGGGGGGGGCTTGGGAATCTAGAATTTTAAGGAAGGTAGTATTGAAGAGTTCTAGTGCTTCATCTAGGGGGAGGGTATTTAGTGAATCCCAGTTTGTTAGTTTAAGGGTTTCAGAGAATACTGAAGGGTTGAAATTAGTTAGGTTACGAGAGTGGGCATAATGTTGTTGGTGTGGGAGCTGTTGGGTTTTTCGGTCAATAAAGGCTGGGAGATGATCACTTAATGAGTCTGGTAAGGTACCAGAGTTGGAGATATTGTCAGGGTGGCTGACTAGAATCCAGTCCAAGATGGACCCAGGAGGGTTAGTTTTGTTAGGTCTGGTAATGTTGTTTATTAGTTGAGTAAAGTTATAAAGATAGATAGATTGAGAGGGAGTATTATTATTAATTATATTCCAAGCAATATTTACATCACCTAGAATGATAGTCTCCTGTTTAATGTTGTTTGAAGCCCAACAGAGAATATTTTCAAGGGTGGAGATGTTGTCTCCGGGAGGGATATAGATGGTTATTATACAGATACTTTTGAAGTTGTTTATTTTGAGGATTCCTATGACTAGTTCTGCATTATTAAGGCTAGGAATGGTATTTTGGTAAGGGCTGAGATTTAGCAGGCAGTTGTAGACTAAGGCTACACCACCTCCTTTTTTGTTTTGGCGATCGGACCTGAGTGCTTGGTAGCCAGGTGGTAAGATTTCAGAGTTAGTAGTTTGGGGTTTTAGTCAGGTTTCTGTTACTCCAACAACTGCCTAAACAACCGGTCACAATCTGTCAAATGGGGCAACTCCCTATCCCCCCCCCCCACTCCCTGTCACATGCGGTGTCCCACAAGGTTCAATCCTTGGTCCCCTACTCTTCAACATATTTACAAATAATCTCCACCTAGCTACCACTAAAGCCAACATCGTCCAGTATGCGGATGACACTACTCTAATCTGCTCAGCACCAAACATCCAATTGCTACAAAGTAAAGCCCTGGAATCCTTCAATGAGGTAGAGAACTGGCTAAACAACTACCAACTAATACTAAACCCCAAAAAACACAGCTAATACTATTCCACCCAATCAATCACTCCTCCGCCACCTTTACCATCATGTCAACCAATGGCACCCTCATCACCCCAGTAATTGAGGCCAAACTCTTAGGCATCACTATTGATCAACAACTTAAATTCAACAAGCACGTATCCCAAACTATCTCTAAAGTCCATAAAAAACTTAGTTGCCTATATCGTTGCATACTATTCCTAACCCCTGAAACTAGAACAACAACAGCCAGAACTAATCTCTTATCAACACTACTATACGGCTCTCCAGTCCTCACCAACATTAACAAAACTAACCTGAACAAACTCTCCACATGCTACTGCCCTAGCTGACACACTAAACTTTCACAACCCCAAAAGGGAACTACGTTCATGTGTTCAAAGGTTATTCTTCAACTCCCTCTGCCACCTGGTTGTTTGTCTTTGGACTTTTTGCATTCCAGAGTGGGTTGCATCGTTCAGTTTTTTGGTAAAACAACAAAAATTATATATTTACAAATTTCACATATTTATGGGCACATATATACATTTCTATTTTTTTCTTCCACAACCATAATCTAATTTTTTTGCAATATATATGTATTTTCCATAATACAACATTTAATTCACAGGATCATAGGAAGTTACTAGCCTATTTGCCCTGAGCCCCTTACAAGCCTAGCCAAGAGCTTAGCCCAGGTTCCAACAAGTCAGGTGGAATCCCAGGGGTGTATTTTCTGTTCCCCATCCAGTTATCCAGGTTGTGCTTAAAAAGGGTTAATGAGATACTCTGCTTGATGTGGAGATGGAGTCTATTCCACAAAATGGGGAGTCTCTGGGCCACAAATCTGTCCCACCAAGTCCTACTGATGTCACAGACCAGGCTGAGGTTGCACATGCGGGTTACTCGAGTGGAGCTTGACTTGCAGATATGCAGCAGTCCCATCAAGGCAGGGTCTGAGATTGCTTTTGTATGCCAGACAGAGGTCACCTCATAGGAGTCTGTAGGAGACTGAGTAGAGGAACAGAGCCTATCTGTGTAGGGTGGATGTTTAAGGCCCTGGATTCTCCTGGTGAGGAACCTCTGTAGTCTCTCCAGCTGCTGCATGTGTTTTGTGAAGTGCATGCCAAAAGGGCATTGCACTCAATAATGGGTCTTATAAGGGAAGAATACAGGGATGTTGTGACCACCATGTCCCTGGATGAGGTACCTTTACTAATGAGGTGGGCCATGTAGAAAGCTTTCTGTACAATGGAGGCAATATGGTGGTCAAAAGTCGTTTGCTATCAACCTGGGTGCCCAAGTCCCTCATGACTGATTGGATGCTTAGGACCTTATTATTAATGTGATAATTTCTGGGGACGTCACTCTCCCCAAACGGGATGATTATGCATTTTTTGGCATTTGTTTTGAGGCCATTTTTCTGGCACCAGTCATTTGGTTGGGCGAGACCCTCTTGGAGGATGTCCACATCACTAGGGGGAGTTTTGATAACAGGACCCAGCTTGAAGTCATCTGCAAACCTGGTCAGCCATAACCAACTGGTTTTGGCCTGCACCTCAGAAAAGTATATCCCAAACAAAAGAGGCCCGAAGATTGATCCATGTGTACACCACGCATTATGGGTCTACTGCTTGAGATCACTTCCCCTGTTTTGACTAGGTGGGTTCTATCAGTGAACCAGTTTGCTACCCATCTGTTAACATATGGACTGATGCCTAGTTGACAGAGTTTCTTTATTACACCTGAGTGGGGAACAGTATCGAAGGCTTTGGCCAGGTCAAGGTGCACTGTCCTTCCGTCATCCATGGCTTTGATGACGGTCTGAAAGAAGTCGACCAAATTTAACAGGCATGAGCTACCCTTGATGAAACCAAACTGTGTAGGATCAAGTGTTTGGAGGTTGCCAATTTCCTTGTTAATGCGATATATGATAATTTGCTCCATGGCCTTGCAAATCAGGCTAGTTAGGCTGATGGGTCTATAATTTCATGGATCAGTGGACACTCCACCTTTGTGCAAAGGGATGGCAGTGGCTGTCTTCCACTTGGCTGGGACAAGGCCAGTACTCAGGTTTTGATTGAATAGGGTGCCTAATGGTGCTGCAACTTCCTGCCCGAGTTCATGTAGGATGCAGCCTGGGATGTTATTGGGTCCCATGGAGGCTGTATTTTTTGCCTTTGAGAGGGCAGTGATGACTTGCTCCCTAGAGATAAGGGGAGGGGGCAGATGCTGAGGATGTCCTGATTTACTGATAAGGGGGGGGACAGAGGAGTGAAATTTTCACTGAACCTGTCTTCCAGTAGGTTGGCTATATCTATGACGTCTATGTATGTGGTGTCCCTGACCACCAGTTATGAGATCTGGGTGCTTCCTTTGAGATTGTGGACATATGTGAAGAAGGCCTTATGGTTGTCTTTAGTAGATTTGGCCAGTTTGGACTCAAAGTTTGCTTTGGAGGATTTCACTAGCGCTCTTCTTTGCTTGTTCAGGCTAAGGAGAGATTACTTCCAATTAGGCACCTGCTCCTTCTTGGTCCTACACAGCATTATTTTTCTTTTTTATTACAGAATTTATTTATTGCAGATGTCCACCAGACAAATTTACTCTTCCTTGAAGAGGATGATTTCTTCCTGTCAGGTATCCCTGATTCCATGCAGCTATATACAGTAAGCTCTAAGTTAACCAGAACTCAAGCAACCAGAAAAAAAAATCAAAGAAATATAGTACAGTATGAACAATTCAGTTTTTCACATGTTGTACTTTCTGTTTTCACCCGCAATACCTTACGTTTTTAGAGTTTTAAAAAGAAGATACTAATAAATTCCCTCTCTCCCTACACTGAGAACAAGTCAAACCGCTAAAATGTCAACACTTTTCCATACTCAGTCAGTTTGCATCAGATTGCACACTCTCTTCAGCTTTCATACATCTCTCTGATCTCTCACACACTTTTGCTTCTGCTTTCATACATGGATTCACTCACTCTTTCTCTCCCATCTCTCACACACACACTCTTGAGCTTTCATACATCTCTTGAATCTCTCACACACAGTCACTTCTACTTTCATATATGCATTCACTCTCTCTCTCTCTATTCAGTTCATTCAATTCCAATCCACTCAGTGCACCACTAAAACACATTCCACGTGCCACACTTTCTAGAGGAAATATAAGTTTAAAATATTATTATTCCAGCCAGGCTTTTAATTAATGTATGTCAATATTAAAATCAAATCAATACAGTGTTTATGGTACGGTACGGTATGGTATAGTATACAGTACAATTTTTGTCAGGTCTATTTTTAATAGCAACTCCCAAACATCCAGAAACTACACTTATCCGGCATCTACCAATCCCTATGGGTGCTGGTTAACTGAGAGTTTAGTATAAATGCTTGTATAGTACTTTGGTGTGGGTTTAGACATGTGCCAGTTCCTATGGAGGGGGAGGGGGCTGTGAAGCTGTTTATACTTTCAAGAAGTTGTAATCAGGTTTGGAGAAGTTTGTTTGTTTGATCCTAGCTGGGGGGGGGGGGGTCGAAAGTGACTGCTTTGTGGTCTGAGCTTACCAGGGATGATGACACTGTAAGGATGCTGCACTGGTTACTCATGTTGGTTAATACCAAGTCTAAGATATTTTCGCCTCTTATGGGGGTATCAACCAACTGGTTCAAGGCATTTGCATTGACAAAATCAAGGAATCTCTGGGCATTTGTGTTTTGGCACGAGTACTTCTTCCAATCTATGATTGGACAGTTAAAGTTGCCCAGGACCAGGGTAGATTCAAAGAGGTCCAGATTGGCAGAGTGGGGATCTTAAGTCAAAGTTGGAGGCCTGCAGCTATATATATGTTGAGTCAAAGCTTTGAACCAGGTTTCTGTGACTGCACAAATGTCAGCATCTTCCAGGGTTAAGAATGCTTGCAATCGGTGCAGTTTCACATTTAGACTCCTAGCTTACAGCAGTATGACCTTTAATTTACGTTTTGATGAAATCTTCATGTTGGTAGTTTTGACCTCATGACATTGCCTAAAAAAGGTACTATGGGTAAGGCAAAATCCTTTGCCAAGGGCCTGAAGTCTAAGAGAGACAGATGCAGGCCATCTCTGGCAAAGCATCGTGGTTTGTCTATCATGTCATCCCAGGCTGTCATGTACTGGATCTCCTTGGAATTAAACCAGAAACTAAGCCAAATGTTAAAGTCAATCATTTTTTGTTTGTATTGAGGCATTATTCTGGTGGATGGTAGAATGCTGTTAAAGGCTAGGAACACACCTGCCTGGAACACACATTCATCGAACTCGATCATGTCTCTTCATATAGTCCAGGGAGTAAGTATAAAGTCATTCATGCCAACATGGACTATGACAGAATCATAACAGTACCTGTTATTGAGAGACCTGAGTGCATGTATAATATGGCGGATTCTGGCACCTGACAAACAACTAACTGTGACTTTCTCCTTATCCAGCCTGGTGAGGGGCACATCTGTGTCTCACAATGGAGTCTCTTATGACTAACAAATTGGGTTTATGTTTAGGCCTTAGTGGCTGTGAGACACAGGTGTGTGGACTATGTGTGGTGTAGTGGGCAGAGGAATTTGAGTGTATTTTTGCCTCTGAGGTCTCTTGTTTGGGTAACTTTTTTTTAGAGGCTCTCCGCATTCAATCTTTTTATTCCAAATAAGAATTTATTTTATATAATACTGGTTATCTATCCTTCTCACAAATTTCTTCTTGTTCTTATAATATCCATATTCATACCTATATTATTTACACCATTAATATCCTCATTTTTTTTTTCTTCAAAAAAAACTTTTTTCCAGAGTTTCATCATTCATTTACATTTCAAAAACATAAATATGTTGTCTCTTCCAACCCACAAAATTAACACATTCTCTCAACTTTCTCTTTATATGACATATTAAGTTTACTGGTAACTCATTTATTACCAGTTTCCATGGGAAATCCTGACTATTATCTTGATTCACCACATTTTCCTAAATTTAATGGCGGTAATAACTTCTGGCAAATTTTCCCATGGATTTACATAATAATATAGTTTTATCACATTATTATACTACATTCTTTTATCTTTCTCTATATCATTTTTTGTATTTTTTCTTGATAACTTTTAATTTTTGACATATTCTTTTTCTCTATGTAATTATCAAACCTACCAATATTAGGCCAAATGATAAACATTACTACAAACTTCTACTCAAAGCCCTCAAATTCATTACCACTCTGAATCACAGACTAGCCACAGATGGTGATATCCACCCCAACCCTGGCCCTTCCCCTCCACTCAATTCTAATTCCACCCTATCCTCCCCTCCACTTCTCAATCTAAACTCTAGACCCTTTAACTCTCTTCTGACCTGTCATCTAAACATCAGAAGTGTAAACAATAAGATTCACAACCTACATGTCCTTTTAGCTACTTGTTCCCCAGACCTACTATGTCTCACAGAAACCTGGCTTAAACCAAGTACGAAAGACACACAGATAATCCCACCAGGGTATGATATACTAAGAGCAGACCGAATAACTCGTAAAGGTGGCGGTGTAGCCATACTCTACAAAAATTTTATTTTTATTTTTTATTTTACATTTGTTGACCGGGCTAGTCTAGCTGGAGATATTTCCATTTTTTCAGAGGCCCGGGAGAAAAGCAGCTCCAGTATAAGTACAATAAAAAACATAAATGTGTGTTAAAAGAAGAAAAGAAGAGACAAAAAATTAACACAATACATTACAAATCTCCTTGCCTCTCCACAACCCTCCTAACAAACAATGCGAAATTCTACTTGTAAAACTTCAACCAAACAAACATAAAAGCATAAATATAGCATGTATTTACATCCCCCCAGGCAACAATAATAACAAAACCTTAGAGGACTTTCTCCACTGGTTAACTCAAACTCACCCCCAGGAATCCATAGTGTTAGGTGACTTCAACATCGATTGGAATTACTTCTCATCTAGCTCCCCATCTAGCAGCATAAATCTACATGGCTTTTCTCAGCTCATATCCACTCCTACCAGACTAGGTAAACCCCAAAACAAAGACAGCATCCTGGACTGGATCCTTACTAATAAAGATCCTGACCAATACTCAGCAGGTACTCACCCAGAGGACATGAGTGATCACTTACTCACCTATGTTATCAAATTCAAGAAAATCACCCCCCTTCTTATAACCATAATAAAAATCAGGAACAATAATAAATTCAACGCCTCCATTTTTCAAACTGAACTTAAAGCCCACAACTGGACAATACTCAAGTCTCTTCCTCTTGAAGAGGCAGTTATCTACTTCAACACCACCTTCCTCAAGATTCTAGATTCCCATGCTCCAATACGGTCCATTAGAACTAAAACCAAAACTGCACCATGGCTCTCTACGGAAACAAAATCCAAAATCCTATCTAGAAACAAGATGTGGGTCACATGGCGTACCTCTAAAGACCCACACTTCCACCAAACCTTCCGGCAACTTAGAAATGAAACTAAAAGAATGATCTTAAATGATAAAAAACTTCTTCCTCCACCTCCAACACAAACACCTTAATAATCCACAAAAATTCTGGGCAGGCTTAAACAAGCTCCTGCACCCAGGCCAGGCAACCACCCCCACTCCAACAACTTCCAAACAACAGTGCCCTGTAAACATTGCTAACACATTCAATAGTTTCTTCACAAAAACTATACAATCCCTGGCCACACAATTCAAACAAACAACCAGCCCACTCCACTACCCATGCCAGCAGAATACTACAACTACATCAGATCATCTATTTACCTTCGATCCAGTACCCATATCCTCTATAACATCTCTTCTTAAAAAACTAAAACCCACTAAGCTAGCAGCTGACCTTCTCCCAGCTGAGTTTCTGCAAAAAGCAGCCGAGGCCATTTCCTATCCCGTCTCCATAATCATAAACCTTACCTTGTCAGAAGCCTTCATCCCCTCCATATGGAAAATGTCCCACATTATTCCTCTCCATAAAGGTGGTAGCTCACTAGAGCTAACCAACTACAGACCTATAGCTATACTCTCACCCCTGGCCAAAATTATGGAAAAGTGTGTCCACAAACAACTGATGGAACACCTCACCAAAAATAAAATTCTAGCCAACTCCCAACATGGCTTCAGGCCAAATCACAGTACCACATCAGCCCTACTATCCTTTTCTAATACCATCAATAACTTCAGAAACAATAATAAACTATCATCTGCTCTTTTCTTAGACCTCTCCAAGGCCTTTGATATGGTGAACCACATTCAACTCCTCCATACATTAAAAAACTATCACTCAGCAATTCCACGCTGAAATGGTTCCAATCCTACCTGTCCAATAGGCAACAGGCTGTTCTATGGCAGGACAAATTATCCACATGCCTACCTGTTACACTTGGAGTTCCCCAAGGATCTATTCTTGGCCCTCTTCTCTTCACCATCTTTGTTAATGACCTGCCCACAATCACCCCCCATGCCACATGCATTCAATATAAAGATGATTCGACTATCATCGGCACTGCCTCCAACCTGGCAGACCTCACTGCTTCAACCCAAGACACCTTCAACCTAATAGAAAAATGGTTCTCAAGTCGTCAACTAGTTCGCAATCCCAACAAAACAAAACTACTTACTTTCTCACCCACTAACAAGACTCTTCCCCCCACCTTCTCTATCGCATCCTCCAATGGAATCACTATATCACCAGAAGCTCACACAAAGCTATTAGGTGTTACCATTGATAACTCCCTTAAATTTGACACCCATTTCAATCTAACCATCAAAACCGTCAATAAAAAGCTTGTCTCTCTCTATAAAGTAAAACACTTTCTCACTCCTCACGCTAAAATTACAATTGCCAGCACACACCTACTATCAACTCTTTTCTATGCCTCCCCCCTTTTTACAAACCTAAGCAAGACAACCCTTAACAAACTTGCTTCTTGTTACAATCACACAGCTAGATTTGCCACAAATTCCACCTTTAGAACGCATCACTGCACTAACTTGAAGCAACTAGGGTGGTTAGAGTTTTCCAGCCAACTCCATTTCAACCAACTCAAAACGGCTCACCAGATACTGTATCACCCAGAGAAAACACCAGCTCTGAAAAACATCATTCACCCCTATATTAACCTGCAATCTTTACGCTTCTCCAATAAGATCTTAGCTCAAACTACCAAAGCCAATAATTCTGCTGGGGATTCTCTATTCTCAAACTTTGTAGGTAAAATGTGGAACTCCCTACCGACCATGCTCACCTCAGAGCCTTCACTCCTACAATTCAAAAAAAAGCTCAAACCCCATCTCAATACTCTCTGGCAATGTCCCTGTTCCAAACCTGATTAACCACTATCATTTACCCTTCTCTTACCTCACTATCCTTAACCGCTTTTTAACAAGGCGCCTCGCCTTTGTAACTGACCTATGTTTTTTTTTTTTTTTTTTTTTTTATATGCTGCTATTTTTTTCCCAAGATGTGATGTATCTTTATATTGTATTTAGAACTCAACTATCTTCCTTTTTTGCATTAACAATGTTCATATGTCTGTTATGTACCTGGAGCTTTTCTCTCCGTGCCTCCGCTGAAAATGGACATGTATCCAGTCGGACTCTCCCGGTTAACATATGTAAAATAAATAAATAAATAAATAAATCTTTTTCTTATTCTCAACATCTCCCAGAACGTTTTGTACTTAGATTTAAAGATTGTCACGATTACATTTATCATTCTCTTCCTTTACCCAATGTAATACTCTACTAAAGTTTAAAGAAGCAGAATAAACAACTGAATTTAGTAACCCCAATCCCTTTTCATCTTCATTCATATACAGCACACCTCTTTTTACTTGAATCTTGAACCCTATATGAAAGAAAATACCAAGTGCACAATTTCTTTTTTCTATTTTTCTGAGATCATAAAAATATTTCACATGTATGCTCTTCTTTCCAATAATACAGAATTCATCTGATAAACCTAATCTGTGTCTTATATATATATATATAATCTCTACAGAATACATTTCTTTCATCAAACCCTCCTATGCATCATAACTAGATAATTTTCCCAATTTTTATCCCAGGTAAAGATACTTCAATCACAGAAAAATACACACACTCAATTTTCATCACATCACCAAAACTTTTAATTTTATCTTTATTCAAGGTCATTTTCATTTCCTTTAAATATCCATTCAGACAAACCAACACTTCTCTCATCTATATTTTTTGCTTTTAGCAACTACAACTATATCATCTGCATATGTCAAAACTACTGGAAGCACCACCTCCTTTTGCATCAAACATCTAGTTCATTTTATAAGCTACTTCACTCACTATCACATTCATTACCAGTGCAAACAATATTCCACTCATGGAACATCCTTGACTTATACCACACTTCATACATTTTTCTGTACTCCAGCCAACACTCTCATTTTATTATTTTGATATGCTGACATACACTCTCCCAATTCTATTACCTATTCCATACTTCTCCATAACATCCCACAAAGCATCAAGTTCTACTGTATCACATGCCTTGCTAATATCAACTACCATAAGTTTCACATCCTCCCTTTTACTTACGTCATTCACAATTTCTCTCACAACCAACATTTCTTGACATCTTTTCTCTTTTATACTTTCTTCCACAATATTCCACATCCTTCTTTCCATTCTCCTCTATATTATTCTCATAAAAATTAGACAGTTTGTCTTACCTAGAGTGATGGCTCTTCATTTTTTTTATTTCAATATTCTCATCTTTCTTCCACATAAATTTTAATATCCCACTACATAACTCTTCAACCATTCAATTCAGTATATTTACAAAATACTCTATTTGCCAATCCATTAATTTCTTGTACATTCCATACCCTATCTGGGCCAGACACTGAATCAACGTTTACCTTCTTGGTACTTCATCTAATTCACCAATACTAATTTCACTTTCAAATTCTTCCTTAACTTGTTCTTGATTGTTTTTCTTTTTATTCTCTCTTATTTTACCTTATTTTACTATTGTACATATTTTCCACATGCAAATACTCATAATTTGCTCTTGTGCTCTTTTTACCTCTCCTTTTACATTTTTCATTTCCCTCACTGTACTAAAATCCTCCTCCATTATATCACCCAAATATGCAGATACCTCCTCCTGGTCTGAAAAACCTGTTACAACTGTATCACCATCTGCTATGCCCAAACCTTCTGATTGATTTCAGATCAAAATGCCCCCCTTCTATAAGTACATTGAATTTTGTTCCACACAGCTAAATTTACCACCTTTTATCACTTCCTGTATTGTTTTTACATCTTTCCATTTCTTTTTACATTTTCCCCTTAAATCATAATTAAAGTCTCCTGCAATTAGAACTTTCATGTTTATCACCACAGAAACATTCCCTCACTTTCCTTGGTAGTTATATGTGCATATAATGCTATAATTCTATAAACAGTTCTCTCCACCTCACATCCACAACAGCTAGCCTTCTCATACTTACCAATGTTACATCTAGTATTCTCAGTTTTTTACAGAAAACGGTCACTCCAAAACAGCATTCACTTCCTACGTTCCATATTATATTTCCACCCCACAATTTTTCTGTCTGCAGTCTTTCTTCACTTGTCAGAAATCTTCCACATCGCATTCAGCACGCCAGTCTAGTCTCTCTGTCATTGTTGCAGTTTTAATAGTACTGTTCACATTGCATGAAAGGATTCTAAATAGTTGCCTTTCCTTCTTTTTAAGTTTAGGGGAAATATTTTTAACTTGTTTTCTTATTTTTACTCTTTCCCCAATGAAATATTTTTCCTGGGTTTATGTACAAATAATCCTTGATCCTCAGAATCAGATTCTTCACTGGCTACAAGTTCAGAAGATAATACTACCAATTTCTTCTTTGGACCTCTCTTCTTGCAAGCACCAGCTCTACTCATTTTCCCAGTCTATATTTTTTCTATATTTTTTCTTCTTCGACAGTTTCTTCTACACCTAGTTCACCCTCACGCCCAGCCTCTTGTTGCCCTTCCTACTTCTTTTTCATTATATATTGCCTGCGTTTGATAATCCATCCAAAGTATCTCTCTCTTATTTTTTTTAACATAGCCTGCATTCAGACCCACAACCTCTTGCTGTATGTCATTTGTCCCCATACTAGTAAAATTGCACCTTGTCACAACATATCTTAATGTCGCATACTTCTCAACTGTCCAGATTTTTGCCTCACTTTTTTGGTCTGTTCCTTATAAAATTTATGGTTTTCTAGCAAATCAGTAAGAAATTAAGCCATTACATAATGCCAGACATTTAGATGAATGTCACTGTTGAAGTGACATCTTGCACCCATGTGCAAAAATGTGAGAAAGGGGTTGTCGATGGATGTATGTTTTTGCATTTCATATTTCATATCCTTCAGAAAATCTGTGTTAATGCAAAACCTGATATTCCAATAAGTTTATAACAGTAATTATTAAAATCTGTTGCTAGTTTTAGGCTTTTGACCCCCCCCCCCCATTATTTTTGGTTTTATCCAAATTTCTTGCACTAAGGGGTTGGGAGGTATGTAATGTCCCACTATGGCCAGCCACAAAAATAATACTTGGGTACTGTTTCACTATTTTTTCACATTTCAAAATAGCTTCCAACCTCCACCCTCCACTTCATAATACTAAGAAGTTAGAGTTGAGATAAACTTATCAACAGTTTCACACAAATCCTGCATGCATTTTAATACAGTCTTCTTCCAATTCATCAGTTCTAAACTGCAAAGCAACATTTTTTTCATTACTACCAGAAAACAAATAACTGTTCCATGAATAAACATCCTTCTTTTTATAACACAGTTCCAGAAATTTCATCATCAGTCCATCAGTTTCAAATGTTAAGCCACAAAAATGCCTCTGCCCCAATATGCGAGTATTTTTTTTTAGACTTTAAAAACCCACAGCTGCCAAACTGTCCCTTACATAATTTCTGCCTATTGCACTGTCATTTTGTTCTTATTCTCTTTTTAAAAACAGTTTGTTGCTGCTTTCCTTTTTTGCCTGCTGTGACTAGGGCATAGGTTTTAGTTAGTGCACTACATGCTACCATAAAACCAGGCATCTTCTCAGTTCGTTGCTGATTTCCTCTTTTACTTTCTGTCACTGCTGTAAAAGTTTTAACTGCTGCATTCTTTGCTGCCACATCACCTGGTTCCTTTTTCACATAACTTTCTTGAGAGTTCCTATTACATGATCAACTTCAAGTTCGAACCCTATATGGTCGAAACCATATAGTCGAACTTGCAGAAGTTCGAACACGGGAAAAAATAAATAAAACATGCAACAGTAAACAATATTTCCCTTTACCGCACTGTAGTGCGATCTCGGAGTTGGTATATTTAAAGATCAGGAGGTGTGGGGTTGCAGGGGGGCATGTACCCCTGCTTGCAACAGTTAGTTTACTGTTGCAAGTTTTATTTTTTTTTCCGTATTCGAAGTTTTGAAACTTCAGACAAGTTCGATATTGTCATGTTCGAAGTTTCAAAACTTCGATCACGTAATAGGAACCCCTTTTTTGGAAGTAATAAGGATGGTATTCTGCCATCTTACTACATAAAACAGCAGAACTGTCACCTGGATCATCCTGCTCTATTTCTGCTATCTGCACCACTTCAAAAGACTTGCTTACTTCTTTCACCATGGAAACACCTAAATGCTGCTTATTTGTAACCACCACAATGGAATCTTTGTTTGCATTACTAAGTTGTTCCATATCGTACAATTTTTTTCTCCAGATTTTCTCTTTCCACCTCCAAACTTTACAAAGTTTTTCTCTCCTCCATGCTGCTGATGCTTACTTGCTGCTGTCGGAGCCCTCTGGCACTATCTAGCATCTCCAATAAGTATGGGAAGTTCCTGTTACCCTGGCCAAATTTCCCCTAGCAGTACAAATACTATCTCGGGTCTTCTCTGAAAAAGAGGCTAGTAGTAGCCTACTGCGACTAATCCAGTCAACAAAGGATACATAAATTCATAAATAATTATGCTAAGTGACAGACTCGATTTTTAAATAGTACTTTTGCCAATGGGGAGAATAATATGAGGGTGTGAATTTCCAAATTACACAAAAGGGCAAGTTAGTTTATGTATATACAGTAACAGACACAACTACTTTTTCATTTGCTTTCACAAGGTAGAGGGGTAAAAGACAAACAGGCATATCCCCAGGACCCAGGGCTGGCCTTAGCTGAAATGGCGCCCTAGGCGAAGTAGTACTCTGGCACCCCTTATACTCCACCCACACCATACTCATGAAACACCCCTATAAGCCACACCCACATGTAGGTCACTCCCCAAGAAAGCCACTCAAGTAATTTCCTTCAATTACTTAAATGCATAGGAAGAAAAGATACCTTGTAATATAGTTAAAAAGCAAGTGAAGGAAGGTGGAATTTTTTTTAATAAACCTGCTTTATGTGTTGCGCCTTCACACATTTTACTGTAAAAGTCATGCCCTCAAAAAATAGAAGCCTGTGTGCCTTCTTTCAAAGGGATGCTTAAGTTAATCTAAATTTACTTTGGGTAGGCGAGCGAGCCTTACAGTTCAGTGAAAGTAGAATAGCAACCTCTCTTCCTCCCTGTGTACAGTAGCTTAAACTAGAACAGCACAAACACAGAGCCATTTGCTAAACGATACAGTCTCGCAATGAAAACAGACTTAGCATGACCAGTAAACTTCTCTGCCATTGAAATGGCATGAAACCCCGCATTCATAGAAAATGTATCTGGCCAGTGGAGGATTAGGCTTACCTTTGGGCCGTTTTGTAATTAGACTCCTTGCATACATTTTTGGGCAATGCATACATGAATTTGTTCTTTTCATCTTCCTGATTGTACCAAGTTATATTCCTTGTATAATACAGCACCACTTGTTAGAATGTGTTTTAAATTTGTAGTTTTAAACATTATTTTAATAAGCAATGAAACAAAGTATAAACCAATGACAAAAAAAATGACAAAACTACCCATTTCAGAAAATTTCAACCATAAAAGGAAACCCAGACTTCTGTCATTACAATCAACCAATATCACTCGATACACAACTTCTACAGAAGTAAAATCATCGTAATAATTCCACATTACAAGAAATGTGTGACTAATGAAGAGGATGCTACTGGCAAACAACTTTACACCTCAATGTTTCATCTACAAATTCAGTGCCTGTTGCCCTTGAATTAATCATCTATATTACATTAAAAATTTGGTAAACTGGTAAAACTGAAATAGAAATGACCGAAACCAACAAGTTCATAGTTACTAGGCATCTCATACAAAAGAAGTGTAGAACCCCTATTTCTCCTGATAATACACCAAATAATCTGTAATCATATGGGTACTGTGATATCAGCACTTCATCTATATGGCATGGAAGTAGAATCCATAGTCTTCTGCACCGAAGGCAATTATGCTACTAACACTGCTTTCCAATTCTACAACAGTGTGCCATTTGATAATACAGTTGCACATTGAAAACAGGCTTAGCATGAGCAGTAAACTTCCCCGCCATTGAAACAGCATTAAAACCTACATTCAAATAAAATGCATCTGGAAAGTGGAGAATTAAGTTTACCTTTGGGCTGTTTTCAAACTACAGGCTCCTTGAACACATTTTTATGGCCATGCATACCCATATGTGTTCTTTGATTCACCTTCCTGATTGTAATAAATTATATTCCTTGTACAATACAGCACCAGTTGGTATGTTTTAAATTTGTTAAATTTGAACATTTTTCCAGCAAGCAATAAAACAAAATGCATGACCCAATAATGACAAAACTGCCCATTTCAGAACATTTTAACCATAAAAGGCCACTCAGACTTCTGTCATTACAATCCACCAGTATTAATCAATAAGCACAATCTCTGCAAAAGTAAAATTAATCCGAATAATTCTACATTAAAGAGATTTGTGCAGCAACAAAGACCTTCTCTTTGAAAGGAACGAACGGCTACTTTAAATTCCATACACACACCTATTCTCACACAGTAACACACACACACACACACACACTTTATATCTTATACAAACAGAACAGCAAATTTAAATTCCAGACACATTAGACCCATTATAGAGTACAACGCCCCTTTTGGAATGTACCTCACAAGACATCTGCAGCAGCTGGAAAGGCCACAGAAGTACCTCACAGAGGATTACTGGCCTCAAACAGATGCCCTACACTGACCGCCTCAGAAAACTCCAGCCTTACTCCATAGCATATTGTCTACTCCGAGGTGATCTCTGCCTAACATATAAAGCTATGTTAAACCCAGAGCTGTTGGACATGCTACACCTAAAGAAATCCCAATCCCTTCAAGCTACAGGCTCTCGGGACCTAAACCTTGTCACCACAATAAACAGGACATGCTGGAGGGATAGAGTCCTGTCCCAGAGACTTCCTATACTCTGGAACAAGCTAGCCATCTATGTCAAGCAAAGTTCTTCATTAGCACTCTTCAAGAAAAATCTTGATGAGTGGAAGGGAAATAGGAAATACACCCCGGGGATCACTTCTGTGTCTCTGTTCGACAGTGGCACAGGAAAATAACTTTCTTGGGTGGCGTACGCCAGGGAACCTTGTTGGCTAGGCTTAAGTAGGTCCTTTGGCCGATAGCCTATTACCAACCTATGAACATACATACCCACACACATTCTCTCTCATACAGAAATAAACAGTTTAAATTACACATAGAGACACACACACACACACACACACACACACACACACACACACACACACACACACACACACTCTCTTAGGTTCATAGATTGGTACTAGGCTATCGGCCCTAGGGCCTGTACAAGCCTAATCATAACAATTCCCTGGTGGAAGTTCCTAGGTGGGGTATAGTAATTGCAACATCACAATAATAAATGTGTGGAATGTGACTGCATCTTTAAGAGATTAAGGAAAATTGACTAGGAGACAATTAAATGAGCTTTTAGATGACATTACTGATTAGCAAAATTCCCCCTACACTGCAATACCTTTCCATGTCACATTTAAAAATACATAATGGCATCTGCCTTTCTTTTACAAGTAAATGCTAACTCAAACTATCCTAGTACCCCTTACGACAGCAGCAACAAAACACTTCACCCACCCTTTTGATTTGCCACAGGAGAAAGAGAGACTTCTTGAAAATTATCCATATCAACTACTACATTAGCCTGTCAGACCACAGACACAACCTCAATGAACAAAATCCTCACATCACCCATCTCCAGGAAGCTCTCTGCCTGAGCAGTATAACTCACTTTGAATACGTGTAGTCACTTTCATCTTGCTGCAAACAATTTCTCTTTACAACCACAGGCAATCACTGCTAAATACTATTCTCTAGCCCTTTGTTAATAATAAAAGTGAATGTTCTCTATAATGGGAAGACTCTTGCAGATTGTAAAATATCCACATTGACATGCTTGCTAGGGTTACAATCTGATGTACTAACTTTGGAATTCATATTTTTATTGCTTTTCTCCACAGTATATGATGTAACTGAGCTACAACTTTTGGTGTCATAGCTAAAAGGGATTGAAGGTCTAGTCCACCTACCCAGTTAAGAAGGTCTTACTGCATAAGTAAGTAATCATACTGGTGTAGATCCTTTCATTCTCCCTGTCACTGCTACTGCACGCATCGTCCCTTTTTATTTATCCTCTATTTTCTATCACTACTGTGAATACATAGTACAGTTGCATAACTAGTACTTGATTGTACATAGCTGTGCACCCCCTTTTAAATAAATTAGAGTAAGAGAGAGGAGGGGATATTCTGTTTCACTGCACCCCTGAGCTGAAGCTACACAAAAAAGTCCAAAGGATCAATCTTCTAGCTGGTTAAAAAAATGAATACATATTAAATGGTACATTTCAGTCCCAGAAAAACAGCAAACTTCATTCACCAAAGGAAGGAAGTTGCACCAGCTGCAAATACAAAAATTATCACTGCACAAAACAATGATTTTTTTAACTCAACGTTAACATAACAACATGTTACAAGAAATCTCTTCCCGATAGTGTGGGACTGTTTTCTAAGTCAATCCAGTAGTAAAAGTCTAACGCAAGCATGCCGATGCTGTGCCGAAGCTTAGCATACTAGAGCCCCATTACGTACCAGTGCACAGTTTGCAGACGGGAGTAAGATGCATATCCACGTGCACGTCTCGAACTGCAGAATGCATTTAGATGACATTGGCGTCATGACGCACACAAGTTTCTCCTTAAAGGAGAAGACTCTCGCACCGCCAACTAAAGTTTTTTTTTTTTAGCCTCCTAGCCAACCCTCAGCTGTAAGTGAGAGGGTGCTCGCTTCCCATCCCCCACCCTCCACCTTCTGGTTCCAGCCCCAAGAAGAGCACAAACTTTATATTAATTAAAATAAATAAATAAATACATAAGGCGCCCTTTACAAGGCCAGCCTGTACAGCGCCCTACGCGGTCGCCTAATTTGCCTATGCCTAAGGCCGGCCGTGCCAGGACCATTTGAAAGGTAACTAAATGCAATGCATAGGAAAACCTTCCTCAACTTCTGAATAGAGCAACAGATATACTAAGGGTTACTCGGACATATGATGCAGACAAAAGGCTAGAAGTCACCCCTATTCCAGATTCTTGCAAAACTTGACTTTTATATCAGACAAATCAGCAGTGATTGAGAAACACAGAAGGTTACAAAAGGAAGAATTTTCTACTGTTTTTGTTATTCATTGCCTAGAGTTAAAAATCTAAACAAGTTAATCAGAATAAACTGTTATGCAACTGAAATTTTTAAAACTACAAAAATTTACTAAGTAAAGACAAAGGCAGAGATGTTAATCCAGTTACCAGACAACGAAAATGGAGTTGAAAATGATGAAAAATACATCAGAGATCACAAGGCAAAGATAGATTATTTGCAGAGTTAAATATAATACTACAGACGAAGCAGATTATGCCACAAATTATATTTTTAGGTCTGTGCATCAGAGGAATAGTTACTGGAAAGATGACACACTTTTAGTGGTTAAAGTTTTATTTTATAGTGAAACTGACCCAAGGACTGAATCATTCATTAAATCAGATTTGATGACATTCTCCTGTTGGAAATAGGGTTTACTAAATTCAAAAATCATAAGACTGCTGGAATTCCACTAACAGGAAACACAGTTAACTGTTTACTTTAGAACATTATCAAATGGCTCGTACATATACTGTGCATGTTTTAAATGACCGAACAGTTTTCAGGCATCAACTTGAAAAGTGAAATGACAGGTTTAGTGACATGTTTATCAAGATGAGCTATATAACTACCGGTGGAAACAAGCAGTGAAGGGTACTTAATGCGATCCAAGATATCAGACTTCAATGACTATGAGATGCATGAACTGATTATCCGTTTTGCTGACAGAAACAAAAGGGATGGAAGTCATGCTTTTAATGCATGTAGGGATAAACAGAGAGAAAATTCAATAGGTTTGTGATAGTGCAATGAGAGCAGTAGAAATGTAGGTAGGTTAATACCAATGGCTATTACATACAGCAAGGTCAAGGAGGTTAAACCCTGACATCTATAGGACACGAAAGGTTCTCGGTAAGAAAAGGGAGAATATGTGAGATACAAATGATGCACAATCATTCGACATAGTAAAATAAGATGGGAAATCCTCCGAGTATACTTTAGCAAGATTTATATTTTTCATATGCCAAAGGAGCTGACAGCTCACCTTGGATATGGCTAACCAATCTTTTATCAGATTGGGGAGTGAGAGTTTTGAAGTGCTCTTAGCTATAGCATTTACAATTTGAGTTTTGCTGTTTTATGTGTAGGCCTTGACCATGATGAATTAATAGTCATCGTGGAGTATGTATATCATGGTATATAGCAAGTGGCAGCACTCAAGCCACTAGCTGCACTTCTGACTTAGTGATCATTTCCCCCCACACCTCCCAACTATACCACTAAGTTACTTCTCAGTACTGATCTCATGATGAAAATAATCAGAAGAAGAAAATGTTGCCTAGCATGTTCTTAGGAATGGTAGAAGTAGCACCTATCACTAGGCTTCAGCTTTCAAATAAAATCATAACCACTGCAAGCATTTCTACTCAAAAAATTTTATATACTCACCTTTCCAATCCTCCTAACGCAATTCAGCTTACTTTTATCAACTAGTCATTAGCTCACATGTTCACTGCTGGCTGTGTTCTACATGAACTACAAAGTGAACAGGCACCAACATCTGTGTGCCCTGTTCAATCGCAGCCTCACCTCAGGCTTTGTCCCTAAAGAATGGCGCACTGCTACAGTCACCCCTCTCCATAAAGGGGGCGTGACTACAGACCTAGGGAATTATCGTCCCATTAGCCTAACGACACTGATATGTAAGGCTATGGAGCACATAATCGTGGACCTAATTAAGAAGGATATAAAGAATCTCCAAACTCTAGATCCCATGCAATTTGGTTTTGTGAAGGGTAGATCATGACTGCTCAACCTGGTTGACTTCTTTGAGTCAGTCACCAGAGTTGTGGATGAGGGCAAGGCAGTTCATACAGCCTACCTCAATCTGGCCAAGGCCTTTGATACCATTCCCCACTCAGGAATTACTGACAGACTCATCAAAACTAGGCAACAACCCCCATATCACTAGGTGGATTGCAAATTGGCTCACAGATCGAACCCACAGTGTGAAAGCAGCATACTCCAAGTCAGACTGCCGACCAGTCACGAGTGAATTCCCACAGGGATCGGTCCAGGGTCCTCTCCTGTGTGGCATCTACTTCTCAGAAGTCCAGGCCAACACGGAGGGATTCTGGTTGACCAAGTTCGCCGACGATAGCAAGCTGGGAGCCATTATTAACTCCCCAAGTGATGAAGACATCCTGCAAAAAGGCCTCACTGAGACCAACGACTGGTGTCGAAACCATGGCCTTAAGCTTAATGCCAAAAAATGCATGGTCATTCCCTTTGGGAAAAACTCAGTTCCTACTAATTATCAGATTGACGGCAGCCCACTGAACACTGAAGGTGTTAGAGATCTGGGAACACAGGTTGACAGCAACCTCTCCTTTGACCACCACATTGCCACTGTGGTCAGAAAGTCCTTCTATGTGGCACATCTCATTACCAAGGGTTTTGCATCCAGGAAGAAAGAGGTCATCATCTCTCTCTCTACTCTTCCCTCATTAGACCAATCATCGAGTATTATACCCCATTTGGCATGTACCTCACTAAACACCTGCAACAGCTGGAAAGGCCAAAAAAGTACCTCATGAAGAGGATCCTAGGCCTTAAACACATGCACTATATGGACAGACTCAAAAAACTCCAGCTTTTCTCTGTCTCACATCATCTATTAAGAGGTGATCTCTGCTTGACTTAAAAAGCCATGTCTGACCCAGCCCGGTTAGAAATGTTACACGTAAAGAAATCCCAATCCCTCCGCACCACACGCTCCAGGCACCTCAACCTCATTACCACAATCAACAGAACATGCTGGAGGGACAGGTTCATAACCCAGAGACTGCCCATGCTCTGGAAAAGACTTCCCATACATGTTGATCAAAGCACCTCACTGGCCCTTTTCAAGACAAATCTTGATGAGTGGATGGGAAATAGAAAGTTCACCCTGGGGATCACTCCAGTGGCTCTACTTGATAGAGGCACCCGGAACTAACAGCGGCATGATGCCAGGGCACGTCTATGGGCTAGGCTTGTAAAGGCTCCAGGGCCGTTAGTCTAGTACACACCTATGAAACTATAATCTTTCCAACCTCATTAATACCTAGGAGAACATTTAGTGTACAGGACCAATGCTTATATCCATTATTACAGATTTCCCAGCTATTCAGTAATTCCAGACATATATTTTATTTACCATGTTTTCTATTTCTTACTTATAAAAAAGTATGTTACTCAACCCTCAGCATTAACTTTTTAGTAACTTCTAAGCTTGACTTAGGACTGTTAACTTCTTAGTCAAATAATTTTGTGCACTCCTGTCTCTTAAAACGTACCTCACATTTACTGTTTGCATAAAACTACACCTACAGCATACTTATGCAAGATCAATATTCCCATTTTATTCTACATGTATCTTCTGTACTATTACTTTGTCACCTGTGATACCGCGCCTCGACCAGCCTTGCAATGTGTTAAGAAATGCAAAATAATAAAATAAAATGTACTGAGATTCAAGCAATATGACTATGACCAAAACTGCAAAGGGTAACAAACACTAATGAAATAATGTGTCTTAACTATTTAATTACTGGAGACCAGTTGTTTTCTGTACATATTATAGGATGGACAGATATGAAGCACATAACAGTCTCGTGGGAATAAATGTACTGCTATAGCTGTTAAGAAAATATGTAAAGTAAGAAGCTGAAGACATGCAATGGCAGTTTAAATGGTGCAGGAAATAGCACACACACCTTTGGTGGAGAAGGCTGCCGGCTCTATTCCCCCACCAGGTAGATGGATTGCTGTCACTGCAGTGCAGCAAACAAAGGGTGATACATTCCTGAGTCTGCCGTCCTTCAGATGACATGTTAAACCAAGGTCCCATCTGCCAGAATTGGTGGATGCAAAAAATCCCATGACACCTATCGAGAAGAGTAGGGGAAAGTTTCTCAATGTTCTGGCCAAATTTCCCCAATTGCTGTAAGTACCACTTCGGGTCTTGCCTGAAAAGAAGCTACCAGTCTAGCAGGATTAACCCAGTCAACAAAAGATAAATAAATAAAAATAAAAACTATTCAAAGGTGTATACTTTGCTAACAACCACCAGGGTCACACAACCCAACCCAACCCAACTGCATCGCTAGGTAGCATATGCATATGCATCTTAATTGAGGGGGCTATGCTTGTTAGTATTTATTTATTTGTCTGTTTACCAGGAAAGTCTGACTGGGTGATACTCATTTTCAGTGGAGGCCCAGGGAGAAAAGATCCATTTCCTTACATTGCATTACCCTAAATTCCAGTCAAACACAGAGTAGTTACATTTCTATTTAGATTTATACACAAACAGTAGTTACCATTTATACAATCTACGATTATACAAAGGTGCAACTTAGTTGATTGTACATCTAGCAGTTATGTATAAAATTTTTTGTCATTTCAGTGAGAGGTTGAGAATACTATAGTATTTCACGGGTATCTTACACTGAACCCAAATTTTTAACCTAGTGATGAGCATGTGTAGGACCAGGATTGGTTAAGATGTTGTTTGAGCAGTGGTTTAAAACTGAGTTTGTCAGAGTTTTATTTGCATGGGGATTCTATTCCAGAATTTAGCAATGCAATGGGAGAACAGCGGGTCTCCAGCAACATTATTTGACTTATTTGTATTTAATAAGAATTTGTTACAAGAATGGAGATGTCTTGCTGGACAATAGGGTAGTAATATGTTTTGTAGTGCAGGGCATTTTTCTGGATGATGAATGAGTTTGTGTGTTTTAGTTAGTTGTGAATATATGTTAGACAGTCGTGCAGTTCAAGACCGTTTAATTATAGGTTCATAGGTTGGTACTAGGCTATCAGCCCTAGGGCCTATACAAGCCTAGCCATAACAATTCCCTGGCTATTTCTTCCCACATTATTTACTTTCCTGGACCCCTGTCTAGCAGGGCGACTGACGTGATCCCTGGGGTGAATTTCCTTTCTCCCATCCAATCGTCAAGGTTCCTCTTGAAGAGGTCCAAAGAGGCACTCTCTGCTTGACATGTATGGGCAATCTATTCCAGAGTCTGGGGAGTCTCTGGGTCAGGAACCTATCCCTCCAGCATGTTTTGTTTATTGTGATGACAAGGTTTAGATCCCTGGAGCGTGTAGCTCTGAGGGATTGGGATTTCTTTAAGTGTAGCATGTCCAACAGCTCTGGGTTTGACATGGCCTTGTATGTTAAGCAGAGATCGCCTCTGAGTAGACGATATGCGACAGAGTATAGCTGGAGTTTTTTAAGGCGGTCAGCGTAGGGCATCTGCTTTAGGCCTGTGATTCTTTCAGTGAGGTATTTCTGAGGCCTTTCCAGTTGTTGCAGATGTCTTGAGAGGTACATACCAAATGGGGCGTTGTATTCTATAATGGGTCTAATGAGGGATGAGTACAGTGGGATAATGACCTCCTTTTTTCTGGATGAAAAGCCCTTCGTGATGAGGTGTGCCACATAGGATTTCCTGACTGTTGTGGCGATGTGGTTATCGAAGGTGAGACCACTGTCCACCTGTGTCCCAAGTCTCTTATCACACTTTCTGTGTTTAGTGTACTTCCACCTATATGGTAATTCATGGATACATGTTTTTTCCCAAAGGGGATAACAATACATTTCTTGGCATTGAGCTTGAGCCCATGGCTCTGGCACCAAGCATCTGTTTCTGTAAGGCCCTTTTGTAGAGTATCCACATCATTTGGGGATTCAATAATGGCTCCCAGTTTGCAGTCATCTGCAAACTTTGTTAGCCAGTCCCTTAGTGTTGACCTGTACTTCAGAGAAGTAGATGCCAAACAAGAGCTGCCCCAGGACTGAACCCTGAGGTACTCCACTTGTCTGGAGCTGGATTTGGAGTCGGCTACTTTTACAGTGTGGGTTCTATTACTTTAAGATAAGACAACGGTGGGTCCTATGAGGGTGACTGGTGGCAAATTTAGCTATTTTATTCTTGCAGGAGGGAAGTTTCTTTCTTTGAGTACTCTTTAAATTTTTTAGGATAGGAGTGGCATAAAGAAAATCAGCAGTAAAAAGGTGGTGGCTAGAGTTTTTCTTGCAGTATCTGTAAGGAATCCATTGATCCTATAAAAGCAGCGTAGTTTCTAGTGTGTAGATTTAATGGTGTGCAGTATATGATGGTCATATTTAAGACTGTCATCTATTATTACTCCTAGAGGTTTACTGTGAAAAGCCGTGGTGGTGCAGCGGTAGCATTGTTGCCGCACAGCAGGTGCTCCCATTCGATTCTCAGCTGGAGTGCCTTGTGTGTGGAGTCTGCATGTCCTCCCCATGGTCGAGTGACATTTGAAAGACATACGTAGAATGGGCGTGCCTTCATTGAAGGTTGGGCGTCGAGCTGACACCTCGGCACCTGTAAAAAAATCGACTGCCAATCATTAGCAGACTGGAGTTCCGCTGTGGCGACCCCTACCCGGGAAAAGCCGAAAGAAAAACAAGTTTACTTTGAGTTACCGTTTCAATGACAGCATCATTTGCTGACTTTATGGCAAAAGATTGCTTTTGATTTTGGCAACCTTTTGAGGTAAAAAGCATTAACTTGGTCTTCTTGGGGTTGAGTAGGAGGTTTGATTCTTTGAGCCAGGTTTCTACAGAGGAGAAAGATTTTTCGGTATTGTCTTGAGCCTTATTTTTTGCTGGCACCACATATAATTAATGTTGAGTCATCTGCATACTGAACTAAACTAGCATGGTGAGTGGAGATGTGGAGGTCATTAATAAATATATTAAATAGAGGAGGACCCAGGATAGAGCCCTGAGGGATACCTGTAGTAATTGGTTGAAAGGATGAGTAAGTTTGTTGCAATGTGACAGTTTGTTGAATTCTAAATAGGTAACTAAGGAACCACAACAAAGGAGAGTCGAACGAGCAGTTTCTGGCGTGAGACAGTATGAAATGCCTTTGACAAGTTCAGGAACATGGTGGACACAAGCAGATCATTGTTTCTATGTTGGTCTATTATATTGGTAAAATGTAGTAGAGCAGTACTGGTGCTGTGCTGGGGCTTAAAGCCAGGTTGTGTTTCTGAGAGCAGCTTGTTTGAGGTTAGGTATTGCATCAGCTGCATATGGCTGCATTTCTCTAATTGGAGGGGGGAGAATTGCTATCGGTCTGTAGTTATGATGTGCTGCTTTGTACATTTGTATGATGTAGGATTTTTTCCACAGTGATGGGACGCATCTTTCTGCTATGACCTATTAATTAGTATAGACACACGGAAGGCTATGACTTCTGCAGCCATTTTAGGTAGTCTGATGGCAGTTCTACAGCTACAGTAGTAGTTTTTAGTTGAGCAACTTCCTTATGAAATTGGTAGGCACTGGACTAAAACTGAACAGCTGCAGGTGGTTTTGATTGGACAGGGGTAGAGTATGGGGGCAGACGTGTTTAGTGTCTAAGAGAGATAATACTGACTGTATAAAGTAGGATAAAGTAGGAATTAAACTGTCTAGGGTTAGAGTCTGTCGTATCGTCTGTTTTTGGAGAGGGACTAGTGGTCTTGCCAGGGTGGAGTAATTTATTCAGCGATGACCAAAAACATTTTAGGTTGTTTATATAGCTGTCTTGCAGGTTGCATTTTGTTTGCTTATCCTGTTTCACATGGAGTTTTCAAGGATTCTAAGATGTCTAAATTGCTGGAAGGCATTTTGAGTTCTATTTTTATACCAGAATTATCCAGGTTTTATCTTTTATTGTCATGATTTATTTTTGTTTGTTTCTTTCTCAGCCATGATGCAGGGTTGGACGTTATCCTTTTATTATGTACTAGTGCTAGATTATTTAAGGTTTGTAAGAATATGTTATTAAAGTGTTCTACAGCAGTATCTAGCGGCATTGATCTAAGTGCATTGCAGTTATATTTTTTAGTGTTTCATTGAAAATATCTTTGCAGACATTGCTTGTATTTCATATTTGATTATAGATAATATGTTTATCTAGGTTCTGATAACCTTGCTTTAATCTGAGGAGCTTTTCTCCCCGGGCCTCCAAAAAAAATGAAATTTATCAGCTGACTCAGCCCGCCAAAAAATAAAATAAATAAAAATAAAATAAAGGTTATGTTGAGTTCTAATAATATATGTTGGTATGTGGTCACATGCTGAGATGCAGCCTACTTTTGTCATTTTATCTGGTTTGTTTGTAACAATCCAATCTAATGCCGAGTGTCTCCCTGAAGTTTTATTGATTCTAGTAGTTGTGGCTATTAGTTATTAATTGTCTGAAGTTGTACAAGTTTATGAAATTCGTGGGGGGGTAGTGGAATTCATGCGCTGCCAGTCTATAGTCAAGTCTTCAAGTATTACAGTTTCATCATTAATTTGTTGGGATATCCAATACAGGATGCTTTCAACAGTATCAATATTATTCCCTGGTGATATATAAAATTGCTGTTAAACATATAGCTTTCCTATTGTTGAGTTTTAGGAGTATTATTAGTTCAGCATTGTTAAACCTTGGTATTTCCTGTGGAGGGTTAAGGGTCAGGGAATTTTTACAGATGATTGCTGCACCACCTGCACTATTGTTTTGTCGTCATCCCTGAGTCTATTGTTCCGGGGGGGGGGGGTGATCTCATTATCCTTTATTTCTTTTTTAACTAGGATTCAGTAGCTATGACTGCATCAGGAGTATATGTGGCAAGATAAGCATGTATGTTACAGATTTTATTGCACACACGTCTTAGGTTCATAATTAGTAAGATGAGTTTGGATTCTGTTTTTTGCTGAGACGTATTAGGCGACTAGTTTATTTTGGGGTGGAAGTGATGGTTTTATGAACAGTGGGACCAGGGTTTGGGTGAATATCTCCAATAATTTTCTGAACTAGTATTTTACAGAGGGAAGATTGTGGCCAGTTATATTTTAGTCTTGGTTTGATATTTGATCATACATTTGGATACTTGGTTTTAAGATATTTATAGAAAAACAAATCAGATGTGGTTTGTTTGTAGAGATAGGGTGCTATGGAGAAAGACAGACTGGGTAGATGTTGAAATTCTTTGTGAAGGTTGGTTCACGTCCTACATATTTGAAGGAGGTGGGTTTGATAATTGGTGATGAAGGCTAGTAGAGTGAGGAGAAATATTAAAACAATCTGAATTAGGGACATCATATTTAACTTGGGTTTTATCTTTGTTGTAAATTAGGATAACAAAATGTTATGAGGGTAGTGGGTTGGTTGTAGAAATAGAGGATTAAGACAATTTAAGAGAGAGTCTTGGGTGGTAAACTAGACTGGGTGTTAGTATTGAGAGTAATTGCATTGATTGTTTTCCCAATGGAGGGAACTGATGGCATTGGTTACAGGAATATGTGGGTGGTGCTATGGAAATATAAATGTAGAGTAAAATGGTGTGGGTGGGATTTGGGGGCAGGGTAGAAGAGAGGAGTAAGCCCGAGTGTTAGTGGGGGCGAATGAAGCAGGTTGAAAACTTGTCAAGCGACAGAGAAAACAGTGACTTAAAGTAAACAGCCACAAATCTGCTGAGAGATAAGTAAAAGGAACAATGTTGTTTAAAATGGTCTCTATCATATATTTGAAGTTATAAAACTTTGAACATATGTAACAAAAAAAAAAAAAAAAAACCAAAACTAATGGCTGCAGGCAGGGGGACAAGCCCCCATGCACCCCCCACACCCCCTCTCTTTAAATATACCATCTCCGAGACCACACTACAGTGCAGTAAGGGAAATCTTCCCTTTACTGCACTATAGTGCAGTCTCAGAGTTGGTATATTTAAAGAGCGGGGGGGTGCAGGGGGCTTGCCCCCCTGCCTACACTAGTCATGTAAGTTCTGTTTTTTTTTTTTTTAATTATATGTTTGATGTTTGAAACTTCAAACATTTAAATTCGATTATTTAACGTTCAACGTTTTCAAACTTCGAACATATAATATAGACCTGTTTAAAAGGCCTCTGTGCTAGTAGATGAATGTCTTGATTTTGTTGCTCTAGGGCACAGTTTTAGTAGGACAGTTAGTACAATATCACCTTGACCTGACTAATGATAACAGCAGCAAAATATTGCATTTGACTGAACAACTGTGTAATGCAGGGAAGTTTCTATGGACTTTGAAATGCAAAGTCCAAAAGCCTACCTCAACCCCCACAGAACAGCAAAACAACGAGAAAAAGTAAGGCAGAATGCAGTAGTTCAGCTTTGGAAAAATACTGGATGGGAACTCAAAAGGGGTTACACAAGAAGAGAAATAAACTTAAGGAAGGGAGACAGTGGACTGCTAAAAACAATTAATTGAGCACAGTTAAAGGAGAAAGTACCAATGGGATTGCTGTGGTCTAAGAAAAAGTAGCTATTATAGTGGACAATGTTCTTTGTTTTAGGCTGCTATAAAATTTATAATTTACATACAAATATAGCCCACAGACTGGTATTCAAACTGCAGATTTCACTGTTACATACATATCTATGGGCTTGCAGGGACACTTCTATAGAAAAATAAAAACACATTAAAGAGACAGTTGAGTTCAATGACTCGATGTTGACTGTGCACAAATACTAGCTCAGAGCTGAAACTGATTTAATATCTGTTTCAGGCAAGAAGAAATAAGAAAGGAAGGGGGAGAACAAGGGTGACTTCTTGAAGGCATGCAGTTCCACTAAAGAAAGGAAGACACAAATGATGGGAGTAACAAGTGTAGAAGAGGTGAAGAAAAATACAAGAGAAAGAAATAGTTTGAGTAGTAGGAGTAAATGTCAGTGTCTGTTAGGAAGGAGAGAGTACAAGCTGACCAGCAGGATGTCAGTGGAGGAGGGTTTACAGACTATAAGGCTATTGCTTACAAAACACGACACTGAAGCACTTGTCTTCAGATTAGTCACTGCAGGCTAAAATATACACAGAAGACTGCATGCCTCCAACACTCACCTAAAGCACAAGGCCAGAGGTGGTACCCAGTTTGTTCTAATTAAATGGTGGTTGGACTGACCCGACTCAGACTGCCTATTTGGATGAGGCTGTTGTGTGCATACTTAGGTTTCCAGTGAACCTGTTGAAACAAAAAGAGATGCATTCAAGGTTCAGTAGAAATCCAATTAAATTACTATGGAATAAATTATATGCAATGCAGCACTGCCAACAATACATGCATTGAAATTGTAAGTGGTTTCTTAATAAATATAAAAATTAAGTTCTGTAATACAGTTGCTGTGATGGAGCCACTTGGCTTATCACCTTAAACAACACATCCTCAGAAGGAAACAAACAGTACTATTTTGTTAACACCCTCACAAACTGAGGGCATTAATCTTTCAAAATCAGCTTTTTAGCACTAGAGCAACAAAGGAACACTGAACAATTAAGGATAAAGCAGGAAAAACTTTCAAAAAATAGCTCCAACCTTAGAAGCACTTTAAACAGAACAGAAGTTTTAGCAAGCACTTACTTTAACTTGCATTCCAACAAACACTTTTTTGACAGAGAAAGGACTTGATAGTGCTATGAGATCTCTATGGTTTAGATAACCTTTCTAACTTATTTAACACCAGTTGTAAAAAGTTATGCTAATAAAATAAACATTCAGTCCTTATGAAACTGTGCAATTCTAATGACAAATATTAGGCACCATTACAATTGCTGACACAAATCAACTAAAGTATAAACAAATTAGCTTCAGCAACAATGGCTACAAAGCACCAGCTAGATAAACACAAATCAATTGGTAGGTAAATGTTAGGAGTTGATAAAAAGTTATTACAGGGGTATATTAGTAAGGGAATCTTTACTGTCAGCCTCTGTCTATAAGAAACATGGGGACCAACTCAGGGATGAACATGAAATTTCCCACAATGGTCAAGGTTACATCTGAATAGGGTTAGGGGTGGGCTTTGCTTCACATGGATGGGGAGCCTATTCCACAGCATGGGGATCCTTCGAGTTGCATATCTGTCTGGCCAACATGTTCTATTTATGTCACAAGCAAGGTTTAAATTCCCAAATCTAATGTTTCGGTACTGCTCTTTTTTGTGGATCCTTGTTGAGGGATTCTTGAGAAATAGATTGGTGACCTACTGTCATCGCCATAGTCATCATCATCGTCTTCCTTTTTCAGATGTTCTACATGAGGTTGGGGTGCTGTGTCAACTGTCATCATCTCTCTCTAGTCAATGTCACTATCCTGCCTTCTTTGATACTCATGCCGGACTGTTGTAGGTATTCTTTCACACAATCCATCCACCTCTTTGCTGGACACCTTCGTTTCCTCTTGCCTTCTGCCCGTCTGTCCCAAATATTCTTCACCATACTGTCTTCTGCTTTTCTGCACAAGTGAAGATGGTGACCTATAGTTGCAAAGATATGGTAAGTGACGCTATGTAAGGTGATCTGCATGTGGATGAACTCAGGGTATCATCCTGTTTAACCAGCCTTGAGATATACTTATTGCTAATGTAGATCAAGACACCTCCACCTTTAGTCCATGTCTATGTGGCTGATGGTCTAAATGTGTGGAAGGCACTGTAGCCTTGCACTGTCAAGAGTACTTTCTGTAGTTTTAAACCATGCATTGTACTGCATATCTGGGCACTTGCATCGGAAGTGAGCAAACCATAGCACTTTTATAGCAAAATGACAATCATCATGTGAAAAACAAACTTTGTTCTGTGTAAAGAAACAAAGGCATAATTAATTTGTGATCATATAAATGGCCACATCAACATTGGTTGCTCTCTGACCATGGGATCTCTCAAATTGCCCTCCCCTTTACTCCAAGGATCAATTTTCCTTGTGCAATCAAAAGTATATGTGCAGAAAAACTGTCCCTGAATTTCAATGGATTTGAAGTCCAAACTTCAGAAAAGGGAGAAAATATGAAAGAAGTGGAAGTAAACTGGCATCCCTACATTCTCTAAAGTCCCTAACAAAATTAACAAACTCATGAAAAAAACAAAGATAAACAAAACTTTAGTACTGTCATCAGCAAGTGAGGTCCCAAGGATATCCCAAAATCTTTTGGAAAACATCAAGAACAACATTTGTAATGAGTCAAAATGACCTGCTACACATCTTCCTACTACTCAGGCTCTCACATATACATTTCACAGATGACACTTGTGCGAACGTTCTACACTAACACACCACAACCAATCCCTCTTCTCGCTCAGCAGCCTCCAGACCATCAATCTAGCACTACTACAACATAAGGACATAAAAATGACTCATTAAGACATTAGAAATCTGCCACTCACTTGCAATCCTCCTTTCTCAAAATGGCATCACCTTTTACAGTCAAATTAATTATTTTTATGTTGAAACCATTATTATACACTGGCAAACAGACTGACAGGAGCTCCCTACTGGAAATTATAACTTTTTACCATCATGAAAGCATGCTATGATTAACTCTTGTTCAAGTTAATCTAAAGGTCTGCATCAAGCCCCCCCCCCCCAATCAAACTCCATCTAATATCAGGCTTATAAAAAACTTTTCTATTCTAACAATTTAAAAATAGTTAATGGTTAATTATTTGGATATGTTAACAAGTGTGGCTGGTTTTGCACTCTCATTATGTACAACTGTGGTTACAGTATCCTCCATGCCTTATTAGCCATCTTTACTTAATGCAGTGTAGGCAAGAGGCATCTCATAGGAATACTCCTTGTAGATTTCAAGTGAGCCTTTGACAAAGTGGACAATGCTGTGTGCCCCTACTGCAGCCATCAGGGAAACTTGGATTTGGTAAAGGATGTTTAGAAGTCAGACATCTCATTAGAACAGCACAAGTTAAACTGCAAACTACCTTCTGTTCTGTTCCAATATGCTCCTGACAAGCACTCCCTACAGGAAGCTTATGATGTCACTCCTCTTTTCAATCTGTATAAATGAGCTTTCCATTGACACATCTGTCCCAAACTTAATCCTCTATGGTGATGACAATTTTACTCAGGAAAGGTCAGGACATCCCCACCATCCTGAAACTCTTGAAGAAGGAATCCACAACTCTTTGGAACTGAATGTATTACTAAACAGTTAATAATTCTAAAACTCAAGGAACATTTTCTGGAACTAAAGACTGACTTTACAGCCCCTATTACCTCTCAATGAAATATCTGCTTTCCTACGCTTCCTGCATTAAAGACCATGGATTATGGCTTGACCCCACTCTCAACCGTCCCTTTTATGATATGTAAGAAAACAGCTTTCCGACTGCAAGATATCTAAAAGACATGTAATGGTGGAAGCATATGTGACCCTTGCTAAAAATGGTACAGTCCCTAGATTCAAAAATCATCTTCCCATTTCAACATCTGCCAACCTTGCTAGATTACAAAATGATCTTAAATATGTAAAACTGCCTCCATCCTTAACAAAGCAAACTGTCCTCCACAATCAAGAAAGCAACTGGTCTGCCCCTTACCACCTTCATTTATAAACTACTCTGCCTCCAGCCACGGTCCCTTCTCCTGCATACATTTTATACCCAGCCTAGAACTTGTACTACTTTTGCTTCCAGGATAATGCAGCCCTGCTCCTCAAGTGATCCAACATGAAACTACACAAAGCTAAACTAAGCCTTTACAACACCTGTACCGACATCTGGGATGAACGTCCAAATAATAAACAGGTGAATCACATGTCAGCATTTTCACAGTCAGACTCCTGGCCTATCTCACATACTACTAATTTCAATGTACATTCTTCCACAATAACAGCTAAAGGGCAAGCACATTACAAATAGTTTACTCCCTAAATTAAACAAAGTCTTGCCACATTACAGCCATTTAGAGTATATGTTGGCAGGACTGATCATCATTACCCACTAGCAGCTGCTTACTAGGACTAACTAGTAAATAACTGTTTTTGCAACTCTGTTTATTAGGTGAGGCACAGGCTCTGCAGCATCACTATTAACAACTTAGAAACTGCACTTAACTCTTATTTCTAACATAAAGCAAATGCTACATGTCTTATTTATTTATTTATTTCCAGGTTGATTACCGGGGAAGTCCACTGGGCCCAGAGAGCCCGTTTTCAGTGGAGGCCCGGGGAGAAAGGCTCCATAAAACAGATTACAGTAAAGATAGCAGTCCAATAAAATAAAAGTACAAGTACAAATACAGATCAAATAATACAAAGCGTGATCAATATTGCCCATAGTGGCAAAATATTGTGCAGATACATTTTAACAAATTCACACAGTTTAAGTCAAAAGCTATTTACAGAGTGTGAGGCATTGCATGGGAATTAGCTATAGGAGGTTATAGCCAGCTATAAGGTGCTTATGAACTCAGGAGGATACCCTCCAGGAGGCTTTTGTTAAAGAGTTCTAGGTAGGGAGAATGCAGTTACATTTCTATTTGGAGGAGAGGTAGGTGTAAAGCTGAGTTTTGAAGTTTTTTGTGTTTGACATTGTCCTTAGTGTGGAAGGGACAGAGTTCTACTTCTTACCTAAGGAGAAGGAGAGGAGAAGTTGTCCAGCATGACGTTTAGGTTTGTGGACAGTAAAGTTTTGGTGTTCAGATCTGAGAGTTTTATTTGGGGTGTATGGGGGAAGGATGCTAGTTAGAGCAGGACATTTGGTTGGATTAAATATTAGTCTATGTGCTGTAGTGAAGCTGGAGGACATCCAGGTAATTTGTGAATTCTAACCAGTTGAGGGATTACAGGGTAACACAGTCATGGGTGGAATGTTTGGCTTTGGTGGGAAATTTAGAAATTTTGTTATAACAGCTTTCAAGTTTGGAAGTTATGGAAGAGGATAGGTTAGTTAGTAGTGGGGCGCCGTACAGAAGGGAGGGAAGGAGGTAAGAGGAGGCCAGAGTATGCCTGGTAGAAGCAGAGAGGAAGTGGTTGTTCCTGTATAACATATCTAGTTTTTGGTGGGTTTTCTTTATATTTTGCTGAATATGGATGTCGAACTTGAGGTGTTCTTCTATAGTTACACCGAGTAGTTAGGTAAAGGGAACAACTTTGATCGGAGAGTTGCTTTGGCTAAGGACTTGGAAGGAATTTTTATCAAAAGAGAAAGATTTTGAGGGTGTAAATAGTATTTTAGATTTGTTAGCATTGAGAGAAAGGTGATTTTGGCGCATCCAGATGTCAGTAGTTGAGAAGGCAGTCTGAGTTTCAGATAGGAGTTCAGGGAGGTTAGAGGCAGAGCTGACAAGTGTAGAGTCAGCTGCATACTGGATGACTTTGGCATTAGGAATAGCAGAGTGAAAGTTATTGATAAAGATATTAAACAGCATTGGTCCGAGGATGGACCCCTGTAGTACTCCAGTAGGGGTGGGTAAGAAAGGTGAGGTGCCTTTTTTTCCATTTCACAGGCTGAGATCTATCTGACAGACAGCTTGAGAACCAGAAAAAAAGTGTGTTTTGGGAGAGATTTAGGTTTAAGAGGTGACTTAGAAGGCGCTTATGGGAAACGGTATAGAGAGATCTAGGAGCACTGTGCATACTAAGTTCCCAGACTCTTGGGCATGATTGACAGTTTCTAAGAATGAAAGTAGAGCTGTCATGGTGCTATATCCTGGTCGGAAACCATGTTGGGTAGGGGTAAGAAGTTGTTTTTTTAGTCAGAAAAGGCATAAGTTGGAGGTGGATGCATTTTTCTAGGATTTTGGAGATTGAAGAGAGAGGAGCTATAGGGCGGAAGTTTGAAATGTTAGTGTTTTTGCCTCCCTTGTGGAGAGGAAGAATAAAGGCAGAATGCCAGAGTTTAGGGACATAGGATTCCTTTATGGATCTATTAATTAGGATACTAACTGGGAGAGCTATACCATCGGCAGCAGACTTGAGAAAGGAAGAGGGGATGTTGTCAGGTGCATTGGAGCAGGGTTTAAGTTTGGACAGAAGTCTTTTTATGTAGTCAGTGAAGACAGGTTTAAGCTCAAACATAGGGGGGAAATTATTGGGGACTTAAATGAGGTGGAATGTAGGAGAGATGTGTCATTGCTGGGAAAAGTTTTTCTTAGGTTGAATATTGACTCTATAAAGAGAGAGTTGAATAGTGAGGCTATTTAGAAGTCAGATTTACTTTGGTCCGGACAGGGGTTATTTTTGGAGCCTGGGTTGAGGAGTGAGTTTATGGAGTTCCAAAAAAGCCTAGGGTTTTGGGGATGGTTGGACTGGATATTAATGTAGTAAGATTTTTTGTCTTTGAAGATTTGTTTTTTTGCAAAGTTACGGAGCTGTGTATACTGGAGAAGGGATTCGGGAAGTTTATTCTTTTGGTAAAGCTTCCAGGATTTGTCTCTTTGATGCATAACTTGCTTTGTTTCTTTGGTTAGCCAAGGGGGAGTTATAGTTTTTATTCTTTTTTTCCTTGGTGGAGCTAGGGAGCCAAGGGGCAGTTAAAGTTTTTATTCTTTTTTTCCTTGGTGGAGCTGGAGAATTTAGAGCATCTAGGAAAGTATAATTAAAGTGGTCTATCACTTTATCGAGTGGAAGGGTGTTTAGAATGTTCCAGTTCATTTGTTTGAGATAGTTAGAGACGGTTTTTGAGGTCAAATTTTCTAAGGTTGCATGTCTGAATGTATTGATGTTGGTGTGGATGGGAGGTGGTTGCACTGTAAATGAAAGCTGGGAGGTGGTCACTAATAGAGTCAGGGATGGTGCCAGAGTTGGTAATTTTATTTGGATGGGTGACTAAGATCCAGTCAAGAGTGGATCCTGGGGGATTTATTTTATTGGGTCTGGTGATGGAGTGGGTTACTTGAGTAAAGTTAAAGAGGTTAATGGACTCCACAGAAAAGCACAAACGTTTTAATCACACACAAGGCAAGGTTGGAGCTGTAGTTCACCAACAGTTTATTGCTCCACAAAATAAAAGAAACATAAGCGCTTTTGTTATATAAAATACATAACTTCATCAGATAAAAGCCAACATTCAAATGGGCACATATATATGACTTGCGTTATCACATGACAAACACCAATTAATGAATTAAAGCAAAAATGTGTAAAAATGTATAAAAAACAGTTAAAAACACTTATAACCATTAATAGATTCCCCAGCAATATATATATATATATATATATATATATATATATATATATATATATATATATATATATGGATCTACCTGACTAGATCGAAACTTCATAACACCGACACGCACTTCACCGGCACCACATAATCGACAGTTCACAAACATGACACCACATACACTCAACACATCACAATAACAAACAAAACAAATCCCCTATCCAAAACCCACACACACAACACAAGCACACCAAAATCCTTACAAACCAACACTAACCCTTACATACACAACTATCTACAACCCTAACCGAAACCCTAACCCTAAGGTCCGTCACTATCGCACACTCACCTAACCCGCGCCCTAACCCTAACTCACTTAACCCGCCCCTAACCCAAAATATATCACTACTGCACCCTTACCTAACCCGCGCCCTAACCCTAACTCACTTATCCCACCCCTACCCCTACAGACCGCCAACATCGCACACTTACCTTACTTGCACCCTTACCTAACCCGCACCCTAACCCTAACTCACTTATCCCACCCCTACCCCTACAGACCGCCAACATCGCACACTTACCTTACTCGCACCCTAACGGCCGTCACTACCGCATACTTACACATCCTTTCCCCATCTCAGTGTTCTCAGCGTCGGTGTCTTCCTCCGTCGGTCTTCTGCCTTGTCGATACTCCGTCAGTCTTCTGCCTTGTCGATCTTCTGGCGATTTGTCGCTGTTCTGACGTTTCGATCTACTCAGGTAGATCCATATATATATATATATATATATATATATATATATTTATTTATGAAAATAATGCATAAATATGAATGTGAAAAAGCACATACTTTAAAACCAACTAAAAATATAAATATGTAAATGTGTGTGTGTATAAGTTAATTAACATATATTTATGTGTATGTGTATAAATCTATGCTATCTCAGTTCTGCCTTCAATTTTAACACACATCCTATAGATGCAATTTCATTTAAACCTGGAAACTCTACTGCATCTAGGCGCAAAATCCAATACAGCTCACGGTTCTTCAAGAACAATTGTCAGGGACCACCTCTTGTATTCTTTTGCACTTCTTTAATTATAATGAACTTAAAGTGGTGTTGAGGGAATTCCAGAATATGTCTATATAGGGCATTGGTAGTCCCCCCACCCCCGTATATTGTAATTCTGCTCATAAATACGTTGCTTCAAAATCCGCTCCGTCTTGCCAATATAAAAAGCAGGACAGGTCTGGCACAATGCTCCATACAGCTCCAGAACTATTACAATTGTAATGCCCCTTCATTCTAAAATTAAACTCACTGATAGCAAAATGCTCTCCCACATTAATGTATTTACAGTGATGGCATCTCCCACATATGTACCTATGTTTTAAATCATGTTGTTTACCAACCTTTCTACCAAGTTTTTGATGTTCAAACCTCTTTTCCATACTATAACTGGTTTGTTACTAATTCTAGAGCTCATCTCCCAACAAAACCTTCCATTTTTTTGCTAGAATCTCCTGGATCAAAAGTCCACAGAGAATCTGGTTATAAAGGACAATTTGAAATTGGTATCAGTAGTAGTAACTGTACTCCCCCAATTTACTAGAATAGCTGAATTTCATGTAATTACATTATGGTCAAGACCATTTTCATCAAGAATGGGGGAATAGAACCCAGATCTTCTCTTGTCCATTACTTCTCTTTTAATATCTTGCACAAAGCCCATAGGGTAGTCCCTCATAATAAACATACTCTCTAAAAGGGCACACTCAGATGAAAATAAATCAAAATCTGACACCATCCTTGCAGCCCTGACAAATTGTCCCTTAACAACCGCTTTCGTTTGGGACAATGGGTGACTACTATCAAAATGAAGGAAGGCATTACAATAGGTAGGTTTCCTATATATGGTAGAAACAAATCTCCCTTTTATCACATCCTTCTCAAGTTTGACATCAAGATAGCTAATACTCTCCTCACCAATGTTATGAGAGAAATGTAGAAAGTCGGTTGTATTATTAATATAGTATAAGAAAATGCAAATACTTTCTCAGTTCCCATTCCAAATAAAAAACAGGTCATCCAGGTATCTCAAGTACAGAATACAATTTTGGAACCCTGAGTGTTCAAAGAGAAATCTCCGCTCCCACTCACACATAACCTTGTACGCATAAAGAGGTCCACAAGCCGCTCCCATTGACTGCTGACAAAAAAACTGCTCATCAAAATAAATATAATTATTCCTTAATACCATTTCCATCATTTCAACATATGTGTTGATGGAATTTTGGTCAATCCTTTTTCTAAATAAAAATTCACCAAACCAGTGTAAGCCGACCTCATGAGGTATTACAGTAAATAAATATTTTACATCCACAGTAAAAAAGAAAAACTGTTTGTTGAACTGCACTTCATTACATTTAGCAAGAAAGTCCCAAGAGTCGTCGCAGAGATGTTTCTCAGTTCTTAATAACAATTTAAGTTTGGCATCTAGGAATTTAGCAATACGAGAGGTAATAGAATTACGGGCATCTACAATGGGGCAGAATGGTGGATCTATAATTTGTTTGTGCAGTTTAGGGAGCAAAAATATAGTTGGAATAACTGAGGCATTCATTTTTAAGTATTTAAATTCAACAAGTGAGATGCGACCTTCCATAACCATGTCACTCAATTGTGTGTTAATCCTATGATAGGTAATGTTAACCTCATTCCTGGACACTTGGCAGTAAGTGGTACTGAAAAGAATGTAGTTCTCCATGTCCATTATTACAACCCCCCCTACCTTTGTCAGGCTGAACAATCCTAACCTTTTGTTGTCGCACCATAGTCAAAATGTCAAGTTCAGCTGGATTTAAATTCTTATGGTATACGACTGGAGATTTAAATAAATGCCTGAAATCCAGTTCACACACTTGCTCAAAGGAGTTTAGGGTGGAATGCATGGGCGGGTTACACAAATTGGAAGGTCTCAATTCGTTTTGAATAGCCCTAATACAGTTGTTGAATACAATGTTAAGGTTCATTTTCCTGGTAAACAACTTGAGATCTAAAATCAATTGTGGAAGATTAAAATGAACAGCTGGAACAAAAGTAAGCCCCCTTGCAAATAAATTTGCGATCTCAACAGAATAGTCCAGAGAGCTATAATTAAAGACCTTAAAGTCACCTGTATTGTTAATTATTATTTTATTTTATTTTATTTTACATTTGTTAACCGGGCTGGTCCAACTGGATGCATATCCTTTTTCAGTAGAGGCCCGAGGAGAAAAGCTCCAATCATAATCTTAAAACACAAAATCTCAAAACAAGTTATATAAAAAAAAAAAAAAATCCAGGTTATAACAATGCAAGTTACAAAAAGTAAAAATAAGTAGACGTTGTACATTTACAAGGTTAGTAAAAAAAAGTCAATTTACATAGAAGTATAATGAGACAAAGATCAATCATCTGGTAAAACATGACAGGGAAATATAATATACTAATAGAGTATATCAAGTTCAAGAGTCACCATCTTATATTTGTGGTAAAAATGTTATTTCCAGATAAGTGATAAGGGAGCAAAAATTAGGAGATGAGGACTGGATAGATTTGGTGTGAAGGTATGAAATATTAGCTTAATCAGGTTCAGGACATGGGCATAGCCATAGTGTCATGAGATATTCTTTAAGGTTCTTTTTGAACTGTTTGTGAGAGGTATTATTTCTGAGGTAGATTGGGAGGGCGTTCCATGGCTTGCCAATGGAGTTGGCGAAGAGGGCATCACCACCAGAATTATTGGCTTTAATGGTTAGGATCTGGGTGCTGTTGGAAGATCGGAGACTATTTAGGTTAGTGTATGGTATCAGTATGCTACACAGAGCGGGGGTTCTGTCTGGTTGGTTAATTATTTTCCATGCTTCAGAGAGTTGGTTTAGTTTGAGAAGATTGGGCAGTTCCAACCACCCAAGTTGCCTCAGGTTATGACAATGGTGGGTGCGATATGGAGAACCTGTTATAAATCTAGTAATGTGGTGGTAGGCCTGGGAGAGCATGTTTAGTTCACATTTATGGAGGAAAGAAAGGACTGGGGAGGCATAGAGGAGTGTAGAGAGGAGATGCGTGCGGACTATGGTAAGTTTAGCAGTCTGAGTAAGAAATTTTTTTATTCTGTACATGGATCCAAGTTTTTTGTTAACAGATTTAACTGTTTGGGTGATGTGTATGTCAAATTTGAGCTTATGGTCAATAGTTACTCCTAGTAATTTGGTATTGGTGACAGGGGTTATGATAGTCCCATTGTTGGATTTGATACAGAAGGCATTACTATCTGTGTTAGGGAGTTCTTTAACTGGGGTAGAGAAGACGTTGGGAAAAAAATAATAGTAATTTGGTTTTGGTTGGGTTGAGTAGGAGTTTGAGGTCGGTAAACCATTTTTCAACTAGAGAAAAGCAGAGTTGAGTGGTGGTTTGGAGGTTGAAGAGGGAGGCATCAGAGCAGATTAAGGTGGAGTCGTCAGCGTATTGTATGCAGGTGGATTGAGGGATAACTGAGTGAAGGTCATTAATGAAGATGGAAAACAGAAGTGGTCCAAGTATTGAGCCTTGAGGGACACCAATGGTGTTGGGAAGGAGGTCTGATAGTCTATTTTGCCATAGGACAGCCTGTTTCCTATCAGCTAGGTACATTTTGAACCATGTTAGAGCTGGGGTGTCCAGATGCAAGGATTCAAGGGTGGACAGTAGGAGCTGGTGGTTGACCATGTCAAAAGCTTTTGACAGATCAAGAAAGAGGGCGGAGGATATAAGTTTACTATTGCGATTGTTATTAATGAAGTCGACAAAGGAAAGGAGAGCAGTGGTTGTACTATGGTGGGGGCGAAAGCCATGTTGGGTGTTGGATAGGAGATGATTGCACGTTAGGTAGTGAAGAAGTTGTTTGTGGATACATCTTTCCATAATTTTTGCTATTGGGGACAGTATAGCTATTGGTCTATAGTTTGAGATTTCCGTGGAGGTGCCTCCTTTGTGAAGTGGGATGATGTAGGATATCTTCCATACAGTGGGAATACTAACTTCGGTAATGGTTCTATTGATAAGGATGGATATAGGGTATGCAATAACTTCAGCCGCTATTTGTAAGAATTCTGCAGGGAGGTGATCAGCTGCTAGAGTGGTTGGTTTAAGTTTTTTTAAGAGAGAATATATGTATGATGTGGAGACAGGTTTAAAAGTGAACTGGGTAGGGGTCTCAACTTGGGGTTGTGTGGCAGATGGGGGAGAGGAGGTTAGTTGACTGGCAAGGTTTTGGATTGTCTCGGTGAAGTAAGAGTTAAAGGAATTGGTTATTTCTTCCGGCCCTTGCTCAATGAGCTTTTCGGGGGTTGGGGTAGTAGTTTTTCCTGGGTGCTGGAGGTTGTTGAAACTAGCCCAGAATTTCTTTGGGTTATTCTTGTGTTTCTGCTGGAGGTGGCAGAAGTATTGTTTTTTGTCTAAGGTAACGGCTGATTTGGTTGTGTTTCTTAGCTGTTGAAATTTGGTTCGATCTTGAGGGGTTTTTGTTGCTCTCCATTTGACCCAGGCTTGATTACGGAGTTTAATTTTAATTTTTGTTTCTCTAGTAAGCCAAGGAGTATAAGAGGTCCACCATCATCACCCACTGTTGCTCTCAAGCTCATCAGTTCCGCTGTTGGTTCCGATTCCAACCCCTCCGTTGGTTTGATGAGTTCCTCTGTTGGTATCCACACTGGTTCCGAAATGACTGAGGTTCCTGGCCATTCTGTTGATTCTGGTTGTTGTGCTCCCTTCTCCCTGATCCGCTCCGATCGTCTCAGGCCTCCTTGGTCTAAAGGGACATCACTTCCGGTATTGGCATCCTCATGAATATTCAAGGATTCACCATCCTCATTGGTTGTATACGTTCTCCGACGCCATTCTTGTGAGTTTGGCGGCTAAGGGTACGCCCTCCTATTTGCATAGTCATCAGTGTCTCATTGTAATTTATTGATTTTATGCAGTTTAATGTTCTGAATGTTATCAATGTTGTTAAACACATGTTGATATTCAAGCTGGTTTTGTGCAAACAACAAATCACGAGTGTTAGCCACATCAAGATCTTTAGTTTCTTTGTTAATTCAGCAATAGTGTGGGTATTGAATTTAACCAGGACTTCCAGATACTCACATCCATGCCGGTCAAACAGTGACAACAATTCTTGATGCAACGGAGAGTTTTTTACAAGTCCGGTTGGAAATTTCCACTGCCTAAGCCCTTTGATCTAGGAGATTCTAGCAAAAAATTTGAAGGTTTTGTTGGGAGATGGGGAGATTAGATCTAGAATTAGTAACAAACCAGTTATAGTATGGAAAAGAGGTTTGAACATCAAAAACTTGTAGAAAAATTGGTAAACAACATGATGATTTAAAACATAGATACATGTATCCATGTGGGAGATACTATCACTGTAAATACATCAATGTGGGTGAGCTTTTTGCTATCAATGGGTTTAATTTTAGAGTGAAGGGGCATTACAACTGTAATAGTTCTGGAGCTGTATAAGGGGCATTGTGCCAGGCCTGTTCTGCTTTTTATATTGGCAAGACGGAGCAGATGTTGAAGCAATGTATTTATGAGCACAATTACGATAAACGGGGGAAAAAAAATACCAATGCCCTATATAGACATAATCTGGAATTCCCTCAAAACCCCTTTAAGTTCATTATAATTGAACAAGTGCAAAACAATACAAGAGGTGGTCCCTGGCAATTGTTCTTGGAGAATCGTGAGCTGTATTGGATTTTGCGCCTGGATGGAGTGGGGTTCCCAGGTTTAAATGAAACTGCATCTATAGGATGTGTGTTAAAAATGAAGGCAGAACTGAAATAGCATAGATTTATACACATAAATATGTGTTAATGGACTTATACACACACATGTACATATTTATATTTTTAGTTGGTTTTAAAATGTGCTTTTTCACATTCATATTTATGCATATATTTTTTTTTCCTGGGGAATCTACTAATGGTTATATGTGTTTTTTAACTGTTTTTATACATTTTTACACATTGTTGCTTTAATTCATTAATTGGTGTTTGTCATGTGATAATGCAAGTCATATATATGTGCCCATTTGAATGTTGGCTTTTATCTGATGAAGTTATGTATTTTATATAACGAAAGCACTTATGTTTCTTTTATTTTGTGGTGCAATAAAATGTTGGTGAACTACAGCTCCAACCTTGCCTTGTGTGAGCGTATGGAACTATTGATTTTATTCCAGTCGATGTTTACATCGCCTAGTATGCAAGTTTCAACTTTCAGCTGAGGCCCATTGGAGTAGGTCTTCAAGGGTTGAGACGTTATTTCCGGGTGGGATGTAAAGGACGATGATACAGAGGCTTTTGTGATTATTCATTTTTAATAGACCGGCTGTTAGTTCTGCATTGGCAAATTTAAGAATGGGGTTTGGTAAGGGAATTAAGGTAAGTAGATTGGAATAGATTAATGCAACGCCTCTGCCTTTTTTCTTTGGGCAGTCACATCTAAGATAGTGAAATCCAGAAAGTAGGATTTCAGAGTCAGAGATGTGGGGTTTGAGACATGTTTCAGAGATGGCTACAATGTTAGGTTGTGGTTATGACTTGGCCATGCTTGAAACGGATGTGCTTTGTTGTTGAGAGACTGGGCAATAAGTGTGAAAAATTTAAGAGTATTGTAGGGGGATGAAAGGTTAGAGGAAGGGGGGGGTAATTGTTACTTGTGGGTGTGTTAGGTCCAGGGTTGAGGTGAATGTCTCCAGCTAAGATGGGGTTACTGAAGATAGTTATTTTAGTGTGCTTTGGTTTGGATTTAGGGTATTCTGGATGGTCTAGTATTTGTTTAAGAGTAAGTGTCTTAGCAGTAGTGGAAATAATTTTAGGATTTTTTTATTTTTTTTACATTTGTTAACCAGGAAAGTCTGACTTGGATTGAAGCCAATTTTTAGTGGAGGCCTGGGGAGAAACGCTCCAGATGCATGTCTTTGTAATGTGGGAGGAAACTGGAGCACCCGGAGAAAACCCACACAAACACAGGGAGGACATGTAGACTCCACACAGAAGGCACCTTAGCCGAGAATCGAACCAGAGAACCTCTTGCTGTAAGGTGACAACACTACCACTGCGCCGTCCACGAATGCACCAATTAAAAAGGTGCAGAGGGTTGAGATGAAACAGAGAGGAGGAGATTGAAAAGAAATTATTATTTGTGTGAGGGAGGAGATGGTTTTGTGTGGGAGTATGGTAAGGAGTAGAGAGTGGAAGCTGACTGGAAGTATAGGAGCTGGCATGGTATAAAGTTGTTAGGAGTAGTAGGAGGGAGATAGGGGTTTGGAGTGTTAGGAACAGTAAGGAAAGCATGGTTAGAAAAAGGTAGTTTAATACAGGAGGATTTGTAGTTGGAGAGAAGAGCTGTGGGGTGAGAGGGGGTAGTGAATGAGTGATGTATATAATTAGTGATGTATTTAATTACTGTGGGTGAAAGGAGGAAGGGATAAGAGGGGAAGGCTTTGATTGGATGGTTGACTGTGGGTGAAAGGAGGAGGGGTAAAGAGGGGAAGGCTTTGACTTGGATGGCTGTCTTGAGTGGGTGGGAGTAGTTGAAATAAAAGTAGAAGTAGTGGGGGAGGGTGGAAACTGGGGTCAGGGTAGGGGAGCGGAGTGAGCCCGCAGGGCAAATGGAGCTGGTACAGCCACAGTGAAGGAAAAAAGCCAGTGAAAAGTTATCAGTGAGGCTGAGAACTAGCTCAGAGGTAAGGAGGCACTGGCATAAGGCACTGTGTGTGTGAAATTAGAAAGATGCTGAGAGTTGACAGGGATAGGAGCTGAAAACAGGGCAGTAGGAGTTTAGTAGAATATAGTAAGTTTTAATAGGGCTAAAACAGGGCAGTGGTAAATTAATAGAACAGTTACAGTATTTTTGGCTTGTATTAAAAGATAGGTAGTGGTTGAACAATGCCACCTGGTGGCCTGAGTAAGTACAATGGTAAGCTATAAGCACTCAGAGGAGGGAGAAAGAGCCTAGGAGAGTAAAGGGAGATAAAATCCATGGTAGACTGCTAACGAATGCATGCAGGGTTAATATACAACAGTGGTAGGTATAGGATATATTTTCATTTTACAATAGGGTACCTACACGTTTAAAGTTAGTTCTTGGAGAGGCAGAGTGGTTACAGAAGCACTGCAGGATCCCCTTAGGGTGAACTTTACAAAAATAGCAATAAGATTCACAAACAAAAACAATACCAGGCAGTACTTACATGCAAGCACACTACTGGGGATTCCTATGAAGCAAGGCAGAAAAGCCATGTCAAAAGATGGTGCCTTTCTACATCAGGTTTTTTGATACCTCTGTAATTAAGCAGGAGTGGGAGGGAGTTGTGCAGGTTCAAGGTGGAGTGGCTAGACACAAAGTAATGCAAAGCTGTGAGTCAGAAAAACTGGACTAGATCAGTTGCTAAAAAGAAAACAGGAAAACCAAACTAAGTCAATTTCAGGTCAGTGTAGTGCAAATCTTCCTAATAACTACAAATCTTATGCTACTAATCTAGTACAGTGTGATGAAAAGGACCATCACTTCTACAGGGAAAAACAACTGAAGTATGGCCTGCAGGTACATAGGTAAACTTTTTCCAAGAGTAAGTCGTTTTAAGTAACTGACCTAGGAGTACAATTATACATAATATTATTATAAATTATAAAATTTCTAAAGTGTTGTAATGTAATCATTTTTATGAAAGGCAGACGGGTGACATATGCACTCCTATAAATAGCAAAATATCACATTTATTTGTTATTAAACTGCAGGCTCTAAAGTCCAACCCCTATGACTGCTGCTATAATAATCATATTTACTAGAATTGACAGCAATATACAGGAAAATTAGAAAACTCCAACTTCACTGAGACATACAATTGTATGTTCTCTGATCCCAAGTCAGACATCCCAGAAAGTAAATTAAATTGCTTCTAGTAAATCTTGCAAATAAGACTGGAAGACAGAAGAGAATTCTAAATGAGTTATTTAAAATCCTGCAAAATTATGCGGATATAGTGTTGTTTGGAATTTGCCAACAGATTATGCGAAAACAACAGTGGCCATAAGATTGGAACACATCAATTTATACTTCAGCCCCAAAAACGGCAATGCTAAAGTGTGCTCAAATTACTTAACAGTTGCACTTACTTCACATATCAATTCTCAAGATAACGCAAACTTGACTCCAGCAATATAAGGACCAAGTACAAGCTGGTTCAGAAGGGTCAGAGGTACCAAAGATCAAATTTCCAACATATTCTTCTTGATAAAAATGAGTTGAACAAAAATATTTACTTCTGCTTTACTGACTACTCACCTTAATCGACTCCTAAGGAATCGGTATGCACGACAAGAAAGCAACCATTAGAGCTAAATAAGGAATAAATGACTGGCTGAAAATTACAACAGGATTGTGACAAGGCTGTATATTTTTGGTCTTTTTATTTCATTTATCCTCATGAGTATGGCATGCAAAATGATGAGTTTGATGAATCAGATGCTGGAATCTTAACAACTGCAAATTATCTCTAGGGCATAACGGTTAAGGTCTTCACCTCCCATCCACAAGGTACAAAGTTCAATCCTGACCTCCGTCCAATGCCTGTTTGGAGTTTGCATGTTCTTCCTGTGTCTTTGTGAGGTTCCTTCAACCTACGAAAAACATGCTGAGTGATTCCATATCCAACTCACCAATGGATAGAGCTGTGGGCAGCAGCACAGACTCTACATGGTGCCCTATAGGAGGATGAGTTGTACAGACCAACCACTTGGGCATCTACTGTGGTGCGCAGTACCCTCAAGATAGCAGAACATGGATCACAGACTGCACACCATGGCAAGTCTAGCCACTCAACAGTGTAAAATATGTCTCTTAGTGATTCGGTCATGTTGACAAATGTTGACAAAATGGGCATGGGTAGTTACCGGTGATAAGTTGGTTGAGGACCCAGCCTACCCCAACCTATGTCAAGGACCCATGCTAACAGTGGGAGGAGGTGAATGCGCTCTAATGGCTAGTGTGTGCCCACCATAAAGCTCAGCAGCCCTGGGTCAATAAGCTACTGGCTGGGCAGTATCTAGATGCCCAGCCTGGGTTACCTGGGATAGCTCTGTTGAGCGAAAGCTGGACTTAAAACCAATCAACCTGCCAAACATGAACTGAGAATTGCTACACTTAATGTAGGTTCACTGACGGGACGCAGCTTGGACGTGGATGACATGATGATATAGAGGAGGCTGGACATCCTATGTATCCAACACACAAGATGGAAAGCCACTTGGCTTGGGATCCAGAGTCTACTACTCAGGAGGAGGACGAGCTAGAAATGGTGTGGGAATTGTATGAGAGAAGCTTCAGAAGGCAGTGAGGGATGTCATCGGAATTAGTGACAGACTCATAACAATCAGACTCCACTGTAATGACAGGGCAGTATTCATAATCTCAGCCTATGGCCCACAGCAGGGTTGTGATAGTGAGAAAAGAGTGCATTCAGACAGCAGTTGCAGGACCTACTAGACAAAGCAAGACAACATGAATTGGTATTGATAATGGGCAGTTGCAGGACCTACTAGACAAAGCAAGACAACATGAATTGGTATTGACAATGGGTGACTTGAATGCACATATCGGGACAGACAGAACATGAAATGAGGACTGCCTGGGTCCACATAGATGGGACAATAGGAATAAAGAAGGAGAAGTCATTTTAGACCTCTGTCTGGCAAATGACTTAATAGTAGCCAACACATGGTTCAGAAAGAGAGAGAGAGTCACAAGATCACATAAAACAGTGGCCAACATGCAACTCAAGTACACTTCCTCCTAGTAAGGAAAGAGCACAGGGGTAGAATCAGTGATTGCACAGTCTTCCCCAGTGAAACAGTCGGCCCACAACATAAACCACTGGTCACCACAATTAGCTCCAAGTAGTGGTCAGAGGAGGGTCTAAAGATCAAAGACCAGGCTGAAGACCCGGAATTTGACTGGAGAGAAAGTAAAACAGTTCATGGAATTACTCAGGGCTCTAGCACCCCAAGAAGTGGATGAAATAGGTGGAATTGAAGAAGAATGGCAGTGCCTCAAAACAGCATGTGGAAGGTCTACAGAACTGACATGTGGCTGATCTAGGTATAGAAATAAGGTACATAAGGAAAGCTGGTGGTGGAATGCAGAAGTCCAGGAAGTCATCAAAAGAAAGGAGTGCAGGGAAAAGTGGGAGATAGAAAAGACCTACCAGGCTAGGGAGGAATACTAGTTGCTTAACAAAGAAGCTAAGAAAGGAGTTGTAACAGCAAAGAAAGGGCATCTGAGGCAATCTACCAGCTTCTGCAAAGTGACTTCGTAGGTGGCACAAAAACTATATAAGGCTGCAAGGCAAAGACAGAAAGATAAAGATAGACAGACACCTTTCATATGGGATGCCAGCAACTACCTGTTCACCAGTCCACAGGACATCAAAGGCAGATGGAAGAAGTATTTCCAGCAGCTTCTGAAAGAAGAAAACCCCACAGAAGCTGTACTGCCACAGAAACAGCCTACAACGAGAGAAGAAGAGGAGCTCACCCTAGAAGCAGTAAGAATAGTACTAAGAAAAATGAAGTCAGGGAAAGGAGCAGGCTCAGATGAGATTACAGCAGATATGATAAAAATGTTGGGTGAGATAGGGGAGAAATGGCTCCTGATGGCACTCATAGGAGTGTGGAGAGAAATGTGCATCCCAGATGACTTTACAATAAGCATACTCATGCTGGTATACAAGAACAAAGGGGCATCTACAACTGTGGGCAGCACAGAGGCATTAAACTCCTATCACATTGTATGACAGTTCTGGAGAGAGTGATTCATAAATGGATATGCAGAGTAGTAGAAAATAATATGGGAAATGTGCAGTTTGGATTCAGATCAGGACCAGCACAACTGAGGTGATGTTTGCAGTGAAACAGACAGTTGAGAAGAAGCTATGGATGAGGAAAGAGTCCAACTGGGCATTCCTAGACTTGAAGAAAGCATATGACAAGGTCCCAAGAAAGCTGATTTAGGCAGTACTGCGGTGGGCAGTACTGCGGTGGTTCAAAGTCCCAGAATCATTGGTAGATTTAATGCAGACTATGTACAAGGATCCAATGACTCAAATTGGTCTCACAGAGGGGTTCCCAGTGGGAGTGGGTGTGCACCGGGGTGCAGCTCTGAGCCACTGCTGTTCATACTGGTGATGAACTACATTAGCAAACAAATCAGAAGGGACAGATCAACAAAGTTAGTATATGCAGACAATGCAGCATCACAGGCAGACTCTGAGCAAGAATTTCAGCAAAGGATAGGGAACTGGAATAGAATGCAAGGCACATGGGATGAAACTAAGCACAGATAAGACCGTGGTAATGGCAGCAAATTGGGGAAATCAGAAGAAGTTGAGAATTGAGCTAGAGGGAAGATAATGGAACAGGTAAATAGCTTCAAGTATCTGGGAGGGGTGGTTGAGGAGAAGGGAAGTCAGAATGAAGAGGTCAAAGCTAGAATCAGATGGGCTGCAGCCAACTGGCATAGTGTCTCAGGTGTAGTCTATGAGAGAAGAGCGTCAAAGAAGCTGAAAAGAAAGTTGCACAAGACATTGGTTCGACCACTACTACTCTAAGATACAGAAATCTAGGCAGTAAAGGCAGAGCAAATGAGGAAGCTAGAGGTGATGGAAATGAAGTGCCTGAGAAGGGTGGTAGGATGCACACTGTTGGAAAGAAGAAATAAGGACATAGAAGCAAAAGCCAAAGTACCTCCCAATTGCAAAAAGGATCAAAGAGAACAGATTACAGTGGTTCACACACATGTACAGAAAAGCAGAAGACAATCTGGTGAAGATTTGAGTCAGACATGAAGAAGGTAAGAGAAAATGAGGACATCCAACAAAAAGGATGGACTGAGTGAAAGAAGATCTGCAAAAGTCAGGCATGAATGCCAAAGAGAGCAGGAATGAGGCACTGAATCGAGAGAGCTAGTGGCAATTAACAAATGCAGTAGTTGGACATACCACAGAGCCTGACTAGGAAAATCCAGGGTCTCAAACATCTATCCTATACAGAGAGGCTAAAAGCCATGTCCCTCTACTCAGTCTCATACAGACTGTTGAGGTTGCCTGTGTTTGGTATACAAGGCCATCTCAGACAAAGCTTTGATGGAGTTGCTGCATATCGTAAGACAAACTCCATTCAAGCAACCCACATGAAAGGCCTTAACCTGGTCTGTGACATTAACAGAACTTGTTGGCGGGATAGATTTGTGTCCCAAAGACTCCCCATTTGAGGAATAAACTCCCTCTCCATGTCAAGCAGAGTACCTCTCTAGCCCTCTAAGAGGAACCTGGACAACTGGATGGGAAACAGAAAATACACCCCTGCGATCCCACCTGTGTCCCTGCTGGACAGGGGAAACAGATGCTGACTTTGAGGGAACATGGGCGAAATTCTTGGATAGGCTTATAAGGACCTCCTGGCCAATAGCCTAGTATCACCCTATGACACTATGAACCCCAACCCCATGTAGAAAATGGGAAAAAGAGGATGATGATGGAATTACAATTGTCAGGAGAAATATTAAATATTTTATATATGAAGAGTTAAAAACTTGTTGATGAAGGTGAAAGTAGATAGCTCAAAAGCAAACTTGTTCCTGAATGTCAACAATAAATAAACAAAGAAATTACATCAGCTACAGATTTTATTTTCCTAGCCTTAAAGATCTCTGCAGATTGTGACTGCAGTCATGAAATACAAAAAAATCTGCTTCTTGGAAGGAAAGCAAATCTGAATAAGATTTTCAACAACAAAAACATCACATTGTTAACACAGGTCTGGAAAGTCAAAACTATGGTTTTCCCAGTAAAAGCAAAGAGCTGGGAGAGTTGGACTCTAAGTTACTTTGTGCAACAGAAAAAAAATGCTTTTGAACAGTGGTGCTGAAGAAAATGTCATAACTGCACAGACTGCAAAATCAAATCAGTCAGTACTTAATGAATTTAACCAAGACTGTTCAATGAAAGGTCTAACATTAAAGCTAAAACTCAAAAACGTTGGCCACATAATGTGAAGTCAATAATTACAGAAGACATGGACATTGCCAGAGGCTAGGATGGAGATTCATTCCTTACTTCAGTAGTGCTGTATCTGCAAGAACTAAAAGAAGCAGCCGTTGATAGAGAGGCCTGTTGCACTGACGTTCTTGTGGTCATGAAGCTATCTCAACAAAGCAACTAATCGAAAATGACAACAGCAACAAAAACATTTATGCAAAGAAAAGGATCTACAGCTTGGCCCAATAGATGCTGAACAACAACTCACATTGTATGAAGCATATGTTGGCAGTACTACTGCATTCATTAAGTTATTCCCCACTTCAAATAAGCCTGTTCAATACAGTTCTACAGACCAGGCAGGCAATTTTATGAACTTGTTTACTGGATGATTATTCCTGATCTGGGAAACAGTAAAAGTAACTGATTTACAACAGAATGACATAGAAAAAAGGCAGATTTAGATGCATCTGTCAAGTCTCTTCAATGCCACTGCGAAACAATGGTCAAACTAAAATGAAAAATGTAGTCATAGCAGTGACTGCAAACCTTTCGGGTTTGGTGTGTCAAAAGCTCCTGGCACAAAATAATTCACTGTACTTCACATGAGCAATTTATTTATTTTCATTTTACATTTGATTACTGGGAAAGTCCAACTGGACACAAGTCCTTTTTCAGAGGAGGCTTGGGGAGAAAAGCTCCATGATCATGAACAATAGTTATTACAGTAAATGAAAGTATTCATAACAAGAAATACAGTAGAACAATAATTGTTACAATAATGAAGATATTCGTGAAAACACACAGAAGCAAATATTTACAGTTTTGCAACTTATAGACAAGCATCATGAACAGGAGGCTTTTACAATAATACCAGTGTCATTGATGGTAACTGTAATAGTTTACAATTAAGGGAAGGACCTAGAATCTGGAGGTGTGAGAACAACAGTTAGACTTGTGCATCAAAGATCTGAGCACTTTAGTACTAACCCTGTATTACCCAAGTCAGGGAGACTAACAGGAAGTATAGATATAGTTGAGGAAAGTGTAGAGGAAGTTGCTGTGTTGCTGATTGGTGCTAGCCAGATGTAGCACAAGAGTAGAGCCATGTATCAGTGAGGTGCACTTTTAGAGATTTGTTGAATTGTGTAATTGAGGTTGTTTTTGTTAAGTTGGGAGGGTAAAGAATTCAACTTGTTACTTATGAAGTTTGAGAAAAGGGAGTCACCTGCTGTATTACTGGATTCAGTTATGTCCAGGAGGAGTTTATTATTGGAGCATAGCTCTCAATTACTGGTGTAGGGATGAATTATGCATTTTAGAGCAAGGGGGTTTTCAGGATAATATATAATTTTACGGGCTATGCTAATTTGGTTGTACAAGAGAAGTTGTGGCAGTTCTAGCCATTTAAGTTGCTTTAGAGCTATACAGTGGTGGGACCTATCGGGGGCATCTGTGGCAAATCTAGCAATTTTATTATAGTACGAGTCAAGTTTTAATATTTTATAACATTTTTGATATACAAAACTTTTTATACAAAATTTTATCTATAAACAATATAAATGACTAATACATTACTTACAAATTCATCTCCAAATTCACCCCCCTAGGATATAAGGTTCTGAAATTCACAATGAACCTTGTTTCCAATTGCAAAAGCTTCTGAGAAAAAACATTCCCAATATGTTCATCATATGCTGGCCTAGCCATTACTTTAAAGAAAAAACTGTCAAGTGTGCCCTTGTGTACCGAACAAAGATGCTGAGCTACTGGACTGTCCAACCTTTTATTCCGGATGTCCCCCAAATGTTCTAAAATTCTCAATTTCACCTTCCTCCTAGTCTGTCCCACATACCACATAACAGGGGTACACCCACAACCTAAAATGTACATTACACCATGAGAGGTGCAATCAAAATGATACCTAGCCATAAAATTCTTCCCATTAATACTGGACCCATGTAAATTTATCATTCTGCTACACGCTCATTCCTAATTTCTCTGAGATTTAATAATTCCTTAAGGTTCAAAATCCTGCCAAAAGAAAAAAAATAATCCTGCTAGGATAAAGGTTGCTCAAACTCTCATCCTCACTAACCACAGGCCACAAGTTATTAACTAACCTTCTAAGGGTTTCAGAAAAAGGGGAAAATTTATTAACAAAATATATAGCATCCTGCTGATCCCTTGTATTAATTAGATATTTTTCTCCCTTATAAACTGCCCCCTTAATGGCACCCCTACCATCTACAAAATTATTCACTCCTAAAACCCGCCTTTCAGCTTCAGAAACCACTTCCTGTGAATAACCTCTACAGAGAAACCTGTGTTTAACCTTATTAAATTCTATTACCAATTGATCCTTATCATAAGTGTTGGTGAAAATATGCCTAAATTCCCCATATGGAAGAGATTGCAACAAGTGAGATGGGTGAGAGCTACTAGCATACAAAAAATTGTTTACAGCAGTTTCCTTATGATAAGGCCTAAATGAACAATATTTTTAAAGTCCACATACAATTCCACATCCAAAAACTGGATTTTGTGCCTTTGTGTCCTATAAGTGAACTCCAGGCCGAAGGCATTCCTACCCAAATCATCCATAAACAAACTGAAATCTGAAGGAACCCCTTTACATATAAAAATTACATCATCAATATATCGCTTGTACAGCACAATATTCTTTAAAAAGAAATCATTTAAATACAGAAATGAATTTTCAAAATGTGCCGTATACAAGATTGCATAAGACTGAACAAAGGAGGCACCCATAGGAGTGCCTTCCATTTGCAAAAAAACTTTTTTTCAAAAACAAAAATATTGTGAGTAAGACAAAATTCCAAAAGTTGGACTATAAATGAAGTACATGGACCCTAACCCAACATTTTAAGGACAGTCTCCAGACCCTGTTTAATTTTAATACTAGTGTACAGTGATTTTATATCTACACACGCCCAGTAAAAGTCATCCTGCCATTCAACATTTTTAACACAATCCAATAATTCCTTAGTGTTCTTAATATGCGATGGCACCCTCTGGAGGTGCATCTTAAGCTGAGAATCTAAGAATTCCAACATTTTGCAGAAATGCCCCCACCCCTGAAACTATTGGTCTCCCTGGGGGTTTATCCAGGTACTTATGAATCTTAGGAATGACAAAAAACCTGGCATTCCTAGGCTCCTTAGTATACAACCTTTTCACATCAGAAGCTGAAAAAAATCCTAAACGTTCACCCCTTTCTAATAAATCTAACAGTAATGAATTGAATTCTACCAAAGGATTAAACTGCAGCTTCTGATGCACTTCATCATTAGATAACAAATCCCACGACATCCTACTATATTCTGCCCTGGACATGATCACCCAGTTTCCCCCTTTATCAGCCTGTGTGAAGAAATACTGTAAATTTAAAGCACGTAACTCCTTGAGTGCTAGATGTTCATTCTTACTCAAATGGAATTGTTTAACATTTTTCGAAAACGTTTTAAACTCTACTTCCACCTGCTTACACAGCGTTGTTGCAAACATGGTAATGACCGGAGATTTCCTGGGCGGTACAAATGTACTAATATATGGCACTTCCGGCAGACTCAGCCTTCCATATCCTGTAACATACTCAAATTTTTCAACAGAAACATTTTCTACGGATTCATCCCCTTCCCCATCATAAAAAAATGGATCATCACAATCTTCCACACTCAGCATTAAATCAGAACTTTTTTCCCCAAAAAAATACCCTTAAGTGTAATTTTCTACAAAATTTTTTAACATCCCCGAATACATCTGCTAAAGTGGGAAAGTACGCTGGAACAAACTTAGTGCCTTTGAGTAAAACACTCTTGGCTTTGTTACCTATCATCAAATCAGTCAAATTTATTACATTTAAATCATCACGTCTCATTGAAAACAACTTCATTATTAATGAAACACGAGTCATTTGACTGTAAAGTCCATAAGTCAAAACTTGAATCCTTCTTCCGCCATGACAGCAGACTTGGTTTCTTCTTCCCTTTCCCTGGTTCTTTTGATTACGCCCCTTGCCTTGCATTGAAGTATCCATGCGATTTGTAGCCGCTTGCCCCTGATGTACCAACATCCGTATTAAGATCTTCAAAAGAAGCGCTCTTCCAACCACTCACTGTCTTTTTTTGGAAGAGAAGGAAGAGTCTTGCGAGAAACATGAAGAATGTGATTTATTGCTTCCAACACTGGAAGAGAGTCACGCTCCCTCCTAGACTTCCGCTGCCAAAAAAACAAAACAAATTGCTCTTATAGTCATTAATGTCCCTAAGCAGCTTTCTCTTTTTGCATTCGATCACTTCCCCCTCCACTTTGGCAACACACATTTTTATGTCCTTCAATCTGCTGGAAAACACAACCTCAGTGGTTTCAGAAACTAGCAGTTTTTGTAGATGGAGAATATTATCACGAGTTTTATTCAAAGGTCTCGTGTTACACTTGACCAAGATCTTAAGCCAGCCAAGGGTGCACTGTAAAGACACACCCTTTCACTATTCCAAAAATTCTGCCTCATCCTCTGAAAACTCAAAAGCTGGCAACTGGTCTTTTCTGAGTCCTCTAGGGGTAATATCCAGACTCAGATATTTCTACAGCTACAGCCACATCTTATGATTTGGAGTGGAAGGAATGGGCAACGACATATCATTTATTTTAGTTATTTGCCGTATTTGCTAACCAGGTGAGGTAAGCTAATCCCAAAACCCTTTCAGCTACAAATATGGCCAGACACACAAATCATACACGCTAATTATATAACCAAGAACAAATTGAAACAAAATGCAGGAAAACACAATGAAAAATAAATATAAACAAAAAGACCCATGATATTTTAACAAAGTTGGTTAAAGCTTTATAGAAGAAGCAAATATAAGCAATCAAAAAGGTTGTAACTTTTTATTTTTTATAAAGCAAGAAATATAAACAAACATCTTGACTTGGAAGGGTGGAGAATACAACAGAGAGTAAAGCATGATAATATCCATGTGGCTAAAATTCTGTTCAAAAGTTGTAAATCAACCTCATAGATTTCCAGGATATCAAGGTTGGGACAGGTAAGAAAGTTAAAGAAATGTTTTTGTTTATTTAAAGTGATCTTCCTATATAAAACATAGACAATAATTTCTAAAAACAAAATGAACATAAAGACTATAGACCATGGTTTAAGGTTCAAGGTTATTTGCTTCAAGGTACTTATGTAGTGTTTTGACTGCCAAGTAGTTACTATTGCTGGAGGTCAGATTCTTTAAATAAAAATAACAGCAGCTTTATGAAAATTCTTAACGACTTTTGTATAAATACTGAAGGACTCAGTCTTGAAGAAGACAAAAAATGTGTTATGGTATCGACCCATATTCCTCTAACAGTAACAAACGTAGACTCTGGCATAACGAATTTTGACTGTCACAATCTGGTGTGGGAAATTAATAGTGGGATAGAGAATTAAGGCTATGAATTATTGATAAGCTACTCCCTGTGATACAGGACTGGATTCCCTTATCCTTTCTTTTCCCATACTGTGATAGATATTTTCAAATGAAAACATATTTTGGCCTGGTTCCCTGTGTGACACATCTGCTGCAGGAATGTAAACACACAGGATATATGGGTTACTTAGAAGGTGGCAGCTGTGCCCATTCCAAAATGGCATAAACCAAAAAGTTGGAAATAATATAAAGTAACAGCTTCTTGGGGAGAAATCTTGTCTGACTAATCAGTTAAATTATACACCAATGATAGTGATACTATCAAGATGGGGCCTATCAGTAGATGTCGTATATTTGGATTTGGCAAAGGCTTTTGATACTGTCCCCAATAACAAGACTAACAAGGATGGAAAATCTAGATATTAATAGTAATATAATTATGTGGTTCAAGAACTGACTGATTAATATAATAAAAAAATAAGGATTGCTGAAGACTTTTCAGATTATAAAATTGAAAATAGTGCACTCCAGAAGTCTGTCTTGGGATCATTTTTATTTAATGTCGTTATGTCCATCTGAATCAACAAATTTGCTGATGACACTAACATAACTAATACAGTGACAAATGCTAATGACCAAATATGACTACAGTATTTTGTGGACTAATTGATCTGGTCAAAACAAAAATTAATCTTTTATAACCCAAGCAACTGCAGTGTGGTACACAGTGTAACTATAAACAACCACTTCTATGTAATGAATGACACCTTAATGAAAGATTTTTGAATAATTAAGGACCGAAGTCTTTTAGTCGGTAACACTTTTAATTTTGATAAAAATGTGACTAATCTTAGAATTGTTACTTTACTATTGCAAGTAGAAAAGCAGAGGTTTGGATCCCACTGTACTACAAAGACCCAAGCAAGACCGATAACTGAATAGTGCAATTCAAGTTATACTGAATACTGCAAATTCAGCTTATCTTTATAAAACTGTGCTAAGTCTTGTTTAAATCACCACTTTATTAGAGTCCTATGAAAAACTGTCATCTTTTTCACCTTATTATGATTTCCTAAAGAGAAAATGCTGACAAGACTGAGGGCTTTTTTTTAATGAGATGACCCAATGTTAATCTATAAATGTAATACCAATGGCACATTATGTTTCACCATTAAGGTGTCTGTAATTCATCATATTAGTGCTCATAAACAACATACTATCAGTAGAACAAAAAAAATGTCACTGTCTACTCATGAAGGGGCAGAGTATGCCATCCAGCTGACCAACTTCACATTAGTGACCAGACTGCTAACGACCTCCTTTCCAATACTACAACCACTATTTTGCATACTCTATCCTGGCAAGAGTCAGGAAAATGAAAATGTGCCATATACCATCAATCAGCAACAAGCTAGCTCATCAAACTCAGTTTACCAAGCCATATTCCAAACCTACACTGTACGTGTCACTGCAAATCTTTGTAACTGTAGCTTGTGCAAAGTAACCTGACAGGGTAAGCAAGGTCCAAACCACTCTCCTCTAATAAGCTCCATTATCTTTTTTACCCTCAAATCAGTTCATTCATGTTTCTCAGTAAATTCTGTCAGTCAAAAATTGTGCTAAGTTCAATTTAAATCTTCTCTTTATTACAGTTTTGTGAAACAGATACTTTACTCCTTACTTTCTTCAGATAAATAAGCCTCCATTGTATTGGATTGTTAATTAATAAAACAGAGTTACTTACCTAGCCAGCTCTGCTTTGGAGACACCAGTTTGACCACTACCCTCTTCCCCATCAGCTGTAGTGGAGTGTTCTATCAACCCTATTAGACATTCACAGCTCCCTTTCTCAACAGCAGGTACCATTTTTTAAAATGCACTATTCATGAAAGAGGTCTTTCTTATTTGCAATGGTGATGAACAGGTTGACAGACAAGATCAGACAGGAGCCCCCGTGGACTCTGATGTTTGCAGATAACATTGTGATCTGTAGTGAGAGTAGGGAACAGGTGGAGGAGACCCTGGAGAGGTGGGGATATGCTCTAGAGAGAAGAGGAATGAAGGTCAGCAGGACTAAGACAGAATATATGTGTGCGAATGAGAGGGAGGACAGAGGAATGGTGAGGATGCAGGGAGTAGAGGTGGCGAAGGTGAATGAGTTTAAGTACTTGGGATCAACAGTTCAGAGTAATGGTGAGTGTGGAAGAGAGGTGAAGAAGAGAGTACAGGCAGAATGGAGTGGGTGGAGAAGAGTGTCAGGAGTGATTTGTGACAGACGAGTACCAGTAAGAGTGAAAGGGAAGGTCTACAAGACGGTAGTGAGACCAGCTATGTTATACGGGTTGGAGACTGCAGCATTGACAAAAAGGCAGGAGTCAGAGCTTGACGTGGCAGAGTTGAAGATGTTAAGATTTGCACTGGGTGTGACGAGGATGGACAGGATTAGGAATAAGTATATTAGAGGGTCAGCCGAGGTTGGAAGGTTTGGAGACAAAGCCAGAGAGGCAAGATTACATTGGTTTGGACATGTGCTGAGGAGGGATGCAGAGTATAGGATGAAGCTGCCAGGTAACAGGAAAAGAGAAAGGCCTAAGATAAGGTTTATGGATGTGGTGAGAGAGGACATGCAGGCGGTTGGTGTGACAGAGCAAGATGCAAAAGACAGGAAGACATGGAAACAGTTGATCTGCTGTGGCGATCCCTAATGGGAGCAGCCGAAAGAAAAAGAAGAAGACTATTCATGAAAGAGGTATGGCATAGGGTTACCTCCAGTCTCTCTTTATGCAAGACAGTCCCTATCTGGGTAATTGTGTCCTGTGGGGGGGATAACATAAGAGGTTGAAAATATCCTGAGGATGGGAAATAAAAAAATATTTCCCAAGTTTCCATTAATAGTAGCATAAAAACAAATATTTTATATGTCAAATCCCTTAGTTTGGTATGAAACAACAGAAACAGCTTAAAGTGTACAGGTGTGAGCTTTCATGTCAACATCAAAGTGAAGCCCATTCCTTTACAGTGGTTCTAGGTAAGATATGCAAAAATGCCTAGTTTCCATAAAAAATGTCTCACTGTGGACATCTGAAAAGGTGGGAACCATGGGCATTGTGTGAAATTAGTCGTGTAGACGGCAGACTAAATTTCTGTATAACTTTTAATGCGCTTGTTTCTGTTCTTAGACATACAAATTTTTTTCTGCCTAGTGGTGCTGCGGTAGCGCTGTCTCCTCACAGTAAGACGCTGTCCGGTTCGATTCTCAGCTAGAGCGTCTTCTGCGTGGAGACATGCGTGAATGGGTGTACCTTCGTTGAAGGTTGTGCATCAGGCCTGGCAAGCCGGTACGTAAAAATCAACTGCCGATCATTAGCGGACCGGAGTTCCGCTGTGGCGACCCCTAACCGGGAAAAGCCGAAAGACACAAACAAATCCACTGAATAAAGTTTTAGATATTAGACATATTGAACTGAGTTGAAACAGGTTTTTTTTTTTTTTTTTTTTTTAACATGCAATACATTAGAATTGTTACCCATGCTGGATAGAGCTTCCATACATGGGTAACAGCTGTAGATTGGTTATCTCATCAAATATAGACTTAAGCATCTATCTAATTTGATTCTCTGTTGATTGACGGTGTGTATTAGCACACGATACAGAGTCTAGCTTGAGCACTGTACAAGTAAGCCTGTTGTGTATAATGCCGCTGTTCACATCGGAGGACTAATTTACTTGAGTTACAAAACTAGTGTGTCCCTAGTGCTTCATATGCAAGCAGTTAATTACTTGGGTAGCACAAAGTTTGGGCTAGAGGTTTTTTAAGTAAATAGGGCTCTCTTCTAAAGCTTTAATAGCACAGTCACTACGCATTCAAAAGGGTCTCATTTAATGCTTTAGTAGCACAGAGACACAAAAAGTTTGAAACAATACTAATTTCATGAACTTTAATCATACTTTGGCTTAAGAATGGGGTCCATTCCCGTCATGGTATTAGAAACTCAAAGACTTTGAGAAATTAAAAGAGAGACATTCAATAGTGTCTCATCTAATGTTTTCGTAGCACAGTCACTATACATTCCATAGTACTATATCAGCTATATGAACTGTATTCATTACGTTGAACTACATCTACATACTAAGGCAGAAAGGCAATGTGAACTGAACATGCCTGTCTCTGTATGAAATTCTAGCCACACTTTTAATCATGATACTTCATAGTGTGTCAATCACTGCGGTGGCGGTGCTGCGGTAGCGTTGTCGCCTCACAGTTAGACGTTGCCCATTCGATTCTTAGTTAGAGCATCTTCTGTGTGGCGACGTGCGTTCCTTTGTCAAAGGTTGTGCGTTAGGCCCGGCAGGCCAGCACATAAAAAAATCTACTGCCAATCATTAGCAGACCGGAGTTCCGCTGTGGCGACCCCTAACTGGGAAAAGCCGAAAGACACAACAACTTCATAGTGTGTCAGTGTATTTAAAGATGACACCAAAAAAGACATATGAAAACGATATTCTTAAACTACTTACAAAATAAGCCGACAAGTAGAACTTACTGCTATTTATAGTGCATAAATGCTTTCATTAAATGCTTTTTGTGCACAATAATTTTGAATGTCAGAGTACAAAAATGCTTCTACAGGTATTGTGTAGAGCATATACTGCAAAGCTGCTTCTACTGTGCTGAAAGCCATAAACAACTGCTGAATGTTATTCTATCTGATAGATACACTGTGGTTTTGCTTTGTTATTATGCAAGAAAGCGTTGTCCTGGTAATATATATGAAGCTGTGACGAGGCAAGTGAATTGAAAATCTGTCTATGTGAAGTATCTCTGTTAGCTTACCTCCACCTACTACCTCAGAGCACCCTCAGGTAGCCTTTTTTGTGCAATTTCTACAACAACCAAAGGCTGACCACAAATTCTGAAGTAAATGTACTATATACTCTGTTCAAGCTACTCTTAATATTTCCTATATACATTTTTTCTCAAAATTAATCGATTCTTACTGAATTTTTACAAATATTTTGCATTTCTTGAGATATTTAAATTACCTTTTTGTCTTTTTCTGTCCTAAAGTCAGAAGACTGCTTAGAAATCCAATTTTCAATACTATAGCCATTGTTATACTCCAAGCCTGGAAAGAGTCGGAAAAGGTGAAAATGTGCCGAATACAATCTAACAGGCAATAAGCAAGTACATCAAACACTCCACCTACCAAGCACTAGTCCGTACCTGCACTGGATGTGTCATTGCTAATCTTTGTAACAGTAGTTTCTGTGAAGTAACCTGACAGGATAAGCAAGGTCCAAAACCCTTCATCATTTTCCCTTTACAAGTCCCAGTCTCTTTTTTTTTCCCTAAAATCAGTAATAGCTTATCAGGCTATTGTTCACTCTTGTTTCTCAGTAAATTCTGCCAGTCAAAAACTGTGCTAAGTCTTGTTTAAATCACCACTTTATTAGAGTCCTATGAAAAACTATCATCTTTTTCTCCTGATTATGATTTTCTTCTATTTCTTGTCACATGGCTTACTGCTATATACTGACCTATATTTCTCATTTATACTCATACCCTTACTATTCCTAATAATCTTTTCCTTGTAACCTTAAAACGTATAACCTTCTACAGTCTCCTGTCTTACCCTCCTGCCACATATCTCAAAATACTACAGTATCTTATTTTTCTCACTTAGTTAACCCTTAGATTCTCCCTATTACTTTCACTGAATTATCAAGTTACTCTCACCTTTACCCCTGTATACTACCTTATCTGAACACACTTATACATTGCATATATTTCTTTTTCTATGTATGCATAACACAGTACATAACATAATTCGTATAAACTAGTATACTGTACAAATAGTTTTTTATATGTCATACTTAATGTACTGTTGAGTCTTTCCATCATTTCCTTTGTAACACTATCCTAACTTTCTGGAGGTTTTCTTCCTGTGCCTCTGCTGAAAAGATTTTTTGCCATCTTGAATAAATGAAAATAAATGTCAAGGCTGACAAATTATCGCATTTTCTCTGACTATCAGAACAACACCTGACTTAGTGTACTTTAAAAAGCAACTAAGTTTTTGGGTAGGAGATTTGGCATGTTACCCAGACATGAATGGATGCAAGCTCCTCACTAGAGTATTGAGTATGTATAAATAAATATACCGTAACTTGTATCTATTACACAACAAAGTCCCTTTTACACTAACAGCAATTCCTTTGTTGTTTAATTTGTCCTTATTATTTTCAAAGCTACTATATCCTCACAAAAATAATAAAGATCATCTCTCTTTAAACTACAAGGTATTTATATGTGAAAGATCACATGAAATGATGAAGTCACCATCATTTACCAACATACTGCATTTAGTCTCCCCTCCATACTCATGTCTCAACACAGTATGATTCTGTTCTCATTACTATAAAGGTAAACTCTTAAGAACCCCTTCCTGGTATGCACCTATATTCGTACTGACTCACCCACAAACAGTGACAAAAATGCATTATCATAACTTAACATTAGAGGTGATTTGCTTGCAACTGCTGATTTTAATCTTTTTTCATATCTTTATCAAATAATCACCTAAGATGTAGGTAAACATACATTCACAGAAAAGAAAACAAAATTTCATTATTTTTCTATTGACATGCATTACACATCACATATCTTTTCTAAACTGTCATCAGTACAAGATTACACAGATTTCTGAATTCCTACCTTTAAATCCACAAAACCAAATGAAACCAAGAAGTACACAAAAAAATCTCAAGCCTTCACAAACGTGTGCTGGATTTATTTTTCAAACCGCAAGTAAGCACTTTTGTTCCAAAAAGCATTTACAAGGAACTTCATCAGACAATTACAAAAAAAAAATGACTGCCTGGTTAAATACTTATAAAGCATGACATCACTTCCTGACTCGTATTTAAAAGAACAGTGTCTTACTTACACATAAAAACATGTGAGTGAAAACTGTAAATGTGCATAAATAGTAAAACATGAACCCTGAAATTAAAAACTATGAAGTATTTTAAAAAACAAACACAAAAAATGTGTATTCGTACTATTTACATACTAGGGTTGCCACCCCTCCATTTTTTTTTCTGGACTATCCGGAAATCAAACTGATTCTCCGGTAGTCTGGAAAACACTGCGCAAATTCCAGTATTCTGTTTCCAAAAGGAAATAGACTATCGGAGTTTGTAAATTGGCTGATTTACTATGCTTTTTTACAGAAAAGCATAGTAAATCAGTCGAAAGCAGGTAGCAGAAATGGAAAAAGAGGACGTTCCACACATGGTGATGTCATTGTGGTGTCACAAAATGGGCGGAATGTGGGCGGGAGAGGGATGGGATAGGCGGGGTTACTGGTGGCGCGGGGGTGTGGCTTTACTCCGGTTTTAGCCAAGATGAAAGGAAGATGAAAGGTGGTAACCCTATCACATACATATGAAGTTTCTGACTTAATATTCCTTCAGAAAATGCATGCGGTCACAAAACACATTTCTCTACTAACTTTCTATAGTTATAACAGCAATATTTTTCAGAAACTTTATATGTATGTAAATAATATGAATACACATTTTTTGTGTTTTTTTTTTTAAAATACTTCATAGTTTTTAATGTCAGGGTTCATGTTTTACTATTCATGCACATTTACATGTTTCACTTTTCTTAATGTATATGTTTTTAAATCACATCTTTTTTATGTGTAAGTAAGACACTGTGCTTTTACATACTAGTCAGGAAGTGATGTCATGCTTTAAAAGTATTTAATCAGGCACTAATGTTTTTGTAATTGTCTGATGAATTTTCTTGTAAATGCTTTTTGGAACGAAAGCTCTTACTTGCAGTTTGAAAAATAAATCCAGCACCTGTTTGTGAAGGATTGAACTTGTGTGTGTACTTCTTGAATTCCTACCTTCCCTTAAACCACATTCCTCCTTCACCAGAACATTGTTCACATAATTTCCATTTATTTCTAAGTAATTTGCTCTTTCCCTTTTCTAAATATCCATTTTCCAGTTCTTTCATAATATCCAATACTTTAAATACAGTTGATTTAGACTTTGATTTTTCATTTTTAGTAACTACCAATAAACTTAATAAGGCCTTACTATGTCTAGGTAACCAGCTCAAAAGAATCATTTCCTAAATTACAGCCATTTGCTCACCAGAAATTTCTGACATAGTAATCTGTAGGGAATTTTTTAAATCTGCCAACTCATTACACACACAAAACATATGTTCCCAGTTACCTCTTTCTTATGTATCACACATCCAACATTTGCTATCTGCCCGAGAAAAAATTATTTGAAGTTGGCTTGAGATATAAAAATACCTCTGTAAACATTTTCAAGCAGAGATCCTAAACATTCTGGACTTTGTTGAACAGTTGGGAGCCATACTTATTTCATCCCAATGCTCTATTATAAATTGTTTTTCCAGACTCTCTTTCCAATCTTTCCTAACATTCTCTGACCGATTCTTATAGCTATAATGCAATATTTTATATGCCTTACTAATTATTCCATTTTTAACAGCAGCTTCTCCGCTAGATTCAGCTAAAAACTCAACCTGAGCAGGTCTTTCACTTTGCCTATACTCTGATATCAATCACTGGTGGGGAAGGTAGTCTCTAGCCTGCAGTCCAAACGTCTTCTTGGCCTCTCCACATTCTATTACCTTAACCTCTCTAGCTCTTTGCTTCCAATACCTTGTATCATTTGCCAGTTTTCTTCAGTAAATCCCAGCTATCTCTTGCCTATTTGCTTTACCCCTAATTGCAGTCATCCCTATTAGCAAAATCTCCATTCTTGTGTTGGCTTAGTTCTCACAATACTTTCTGCTACTTTATGAATATAATATTCTGTATGGTTATTATTCTCCTTAAGGATCTGCATCCAAAATCTCAGTCTCTACTTCTTGAACAACCCCTGCTTCATTATAATCATCCTTTCAACTTTGAATTATAACCTTCTTCTTGGGTAATGTGTATGAGCCTTAAATGAGTTGCTCTAAAATATAACCTTTTAAATAAGGTAATCTTAAGCCACTTTACACAACTCTTGCCCTATTCCATTGCTAGATAAATTTCTTTAACTCTATTACTTTTTACAACTTTTCCACTCGTTGACAAAAATATCCCTGACCTTTTAATGAGACTAAAAACATTTTCATTGCTTACGATATCCATATTCATAAACAAAAGTTTCCAGTTGCTAAAATTGTTATATTACCTTTTATTTAGTCTTTTCCCACATATCCTTAGTTACCATAACAGAAGCTTTTTAATCCATACTCCTCAATTTTTAACCTTGTGTCCCCATAAATACGGACACTGATACAAGTTTGTGTAAGGGCTCATAAAGCTTTTGTTTTACTTTCACTAATTTTGTATCCTGAAAAGACTTGAAAGTGTCTCAATATGTCACACAAAACTGAGATGTCCTTTCCTGATTTTATCATGTACAAAATATCATCATCTGCAAATAAAGCCAACTTTTCTTGATTACCATAGCAATTATATCCTTGTGTTTCTGAGTCCCTATTGTCTTTGCCAATGACTCTTAATATAAAGCAAATAACAGAGGGGAATGAAGACGCCTGTACCTGGTCACACTGTTCAACACAACTTATCAGAGATGAACCCACCAATTTAAATTATTGCCTCCAATTAACCTTATTATTGTATAAGGAAATGCAAATGCTTCCATTGGCCTACTCATAAAATCCCAGCTTAGTCTGTCAAATGCTTTTGATGCATCATGACCCACCAACAGTGACATTTTCTTACATACTGCTTCCCTCTTGATCATCACTGTTCTATTAATACTGTCAAAAGTTTGCCTCCCCTCCATAGAATCACACTGATCCGTATCTATCAATTTTGACAACCCATCTGCCATCCTTTTAGCTAATATAGACATAAACACTTTATAATCATGGTTTAAAACTGAAATGGGTCTGTATGAAGCTAGGTCTGGCGGGTTCTTACTGTCCTTAGATAAGACAGCCACCACAGCTCTTTTCCAAGGTATGGGTGCTTCCCCTACTTTAAATAGCTCTGTTAAACAAAATCTTCCAGATTTTTGTCACTTTTTCTTTCTCTAACTTCCAAACTTCCATAGGAATACCATCTGCTCATGGAGATTTTCCTGAAGACTGATTATACATCACTGTTTTTATCTCATCGGGTCTATATTAAATCAGCAAATGCTTAAAATAGGGAATGCTGATTTATCGACCGATTAAGAGCGAAACCTTATAATCCCAAAGACACGGAACAGTGACTTTTTTCCCCATGGGGAAAAAAAATTGCTGGGCCGTTTTTAGGACTTTGCCATTTCCTCCACTGTGGTGCGATCTCTGAGTTGGTATATTTAAGTAGGTGGGTGTGGGGGCACTGCCCCCCACTTTATTTTGTGTTTTGAACTTTTTTTTTGTGGAACAGCGATTTTTTTTCCCTGGGAAAAAAAAATTGCTGTTCCATATCTTTGAGATTGTAAGGTTTCGTTCTTAATGTGTCGATAAATCAGCGTTCACTATTTTAAGCGTTCGCTGGTTTAATATAGACTCATCTCATCCAATTTTAACTGTTCAGCCTCAACTACCTCTGACCTTCGCACAATTAAGCCTTCCATACATATTTCCATTGGTACTCTTTCTTGATTTCCACATTTCTCTACGCTATATAAATTTTCATAAAATTTTCAACATATCTCTAATACATCTATAGAAGCGTTGGTTATTTTCCCCTTACTGGCTACAATCCCTTCTACTTTTCTGTGGTCTAAGTCATTGTGCTAAAAGATTTTGTATTCTGGAGTTATCATCAAAAAAAGCTTACTTACTTATCAGTAGTCTTTCTAAACTCATGCTTATCATCCAGAGATGCCCCAATTTTCTCTGCAGAACTCTACATTTTGGCCTCTTGTTTTCTGAGTTTCCCCTTATTCTGCAATACTTTAACATTTGTCAGTCCAAAGTAATTCCTATTACTTCTTAACCATATCTATGTATCTTTTATTTCTACCCTATTTTTAACTTTGTTTCATTTTATCCCACTAACTATAATTTCTGAAGATATTTCTATCTTCCCTAATAAGTAGCAAATAATGTCCACTTCCATTCCTTAACTTTTTCTATTTTTAAAAAGGTAGGTGGGAATGCGACAGTATCTGATTTTTACTTCATTATCTTAGCTTTTACTTATGCATGATTTGAAACTGTTATTGGATATGTGCCAGAGCTTTCAATTCAATGTATATGTTCTACAGGAATATAATTTCTATCTAGTCTTACCATGTTATTGTACTTGGGGAATATGTACATTTTATCCGAGTTCCTACTAAAGAATTCACATCTTCAACAGCAAATTTTTCATAAATTTCTTCAGAAATCTACCCTCTTTTGTTATATTTTACCTTCCAGGTCCCCCTGCTACATCCACACTATTGCATCTCCTCCACTGTTAGTTGAGCCTCACTGCAAATAAAGTTCTAGCCCTCATCTATAAACAATATTCCCTGCTGAAAGCTGATGATTTCTCCCAAAATTTTCTTAAGTTCTGTGATAGCAGTTTTTGGTGGAATGTAAACACATGCCAATGTAATTGTTCTCCCTTGCCAAAAGCTCCTTACTAACACAAATCTACCATTATTGTATTTGTCCCCTCTTCTAACACTACTGCAGCCCCTCTAGCAGTTTCTGTTTCCACTTAAGAAAGATGTATGCTCTTTTCTTATCGCTATTCCCTTCCCAGATGTGAAAAACAGCTTGTATGCTTTCAGAAAACAAACTTTTAACCCTAATAAAAAGAGCACTAGCTGTGTTTAAATAAAACTAAATTGTATGCTCTTCTATTAAACTTAACATATTAAGACTGCTAAGAAGGCCTTTCTGTTAATTCCCTTCCCATAATTTGGAATTTGTTTTCAGTTAACTGCTTGCCATTGTACCTTTACATTTTGTATTTCCCTCAGCAAAGAATGCTCAAAACTCTCAAGATTGATGGTTGTACCTACAAACGGCTTGCCTCCACATACAAGTAGTCAGTAATAAATGTTTGTAAATTTCACTCACAAAAGAATGTACAACTGCCTTCAGCAACAGACTTCTTGCCTCCCACTGAACATTTGCTAATGAAAAAAAACACACCTATATCTTTGCATGGCTTTTATCATTTTTTGTATGTCAAGCCTGCTTGTTTGCAAAAAAAAAAAAAAACACACACACACTTCTTCACTTGCTTACAGCTTAAGCCAAGGGCATTACTCTAGATCTTCACCCTAGTAAAAATAATAAAAACATCTCAATTCAACATATATTATCAGTGCACCTTTACACCCCATGTCCCACCCAGCAACCCACAGTCTCGTCGTATTAACTTTAAACTTGCTTTTGTCCAGCCCTTCTTCTCGTTACTGTAAAGCCTAGTTCTTACAGCTAAAAAGTATTTGTTTACTTTGTTGTATATTTTAACATATACAACAGTCATTGAAAAGACTCCCTCCAAATTTGCAATGCCACTAACTACACACAACGTAAAGTTGCTTTAGTATATAGAACATATTATATCATGAAATGTTTTATAGAAATACTAAGAAGAACAAGAATTATTTTATTTACAGTTGCTTTTTTCCATTTTAGTGTCCCTCTAAACATTAATGACCAAGTGGGATATATGTTTTACAGTCCACCAACAAGTTCAACAAAAGTCCAGTCTTTCTTGGCCACTTGCAAAGTCATATTTCACAAATATGATTGTCGCTTTACAGTCTTCTATGTATTTGCTAATTCAGTGTTGCTGGTCGTCCTCCTGTTCACTTGCATGTCCCAAGACCAGTCTCTGGTTCAAATCCAAAAAACCTCTGATTCTTCTAGGTCAACCCTTGTGTTGTTTCCTGTATCTCAAGCATTTTCCTTTGGAACAGTGGAAAAGGTTTCACTGGCAAAGTCTCTCTATGAGCTTTATTATCAGAAGAATGAGAAAGTGCGTCCCCTTCGGTTTACTGGCTAATGTTTTGTTGGATAATTATTTTCCTCCTCAGCATGTTCTGCATCTAAAAATGCTTTTGATACTCCAGGAAAAAAATATTCTGAAGACAGCTAGATACAGCAGCTTGAATCTCATACCTGCCTCTCAACATTCCCTGACTGCTGGGATAAATTTGCATCTCTTTCTGGATGTACAGTAAATAATCATTTTCCACAAAACACTCTCTATCTCCAAGTTGTAATACTTTTTCCTTCTGACACAGTTTTGTGAGGATAAACTGTTTCTGATGCATCTTTACTAATACAGATCTCGGCCATGTTTGGAGCATGCATACTATGTGCCAGTTCAATTAATACAACTTGCTGTAGAATACCAGTATAGCTACTTATTTGTGCCTTCATAAAATTAACATAGTCTGTTCCTTCCATTTTCTCTGCCCGTTGTCTTCTAACTCTACCATTTTTTTGCAACAGGTGTTCTTAAGAAGTCTCATACTCAGACAGCCTTTTCTTCATTTCAACGTCTGATTTTTGCAGTTTTATTCATTCATCTCAATAGTAGCAGCTTCTATTTTTTCCAGTCTTTTGGTATTTGAGTCAATACACTCCTTTAATATTTAATTTACTTTAATCACTTCTGAGTACATCTAATTTATTTTTTTCCTCTAAATTACTGAAGCCGTCTCTTGAACCAAAGTTAACTGCTTTTTGCTAAACAGCTACAGGATTCTTTCCTGCCAGAGTTTACTCTTCACCCTTTCTGATTTTCTTTCAGGTTCTCTATACTTCGTATTTGCTAGCACAAAGTCTATGTACTTATTGCCAGTAAGTGAATTTAACTCAAGCTGACAATATCCCTGGCTCTTGTTTGTCAGTTTCTTTTCTCATACTGGGGGAGCCAAAATTAAGTTACTTATCTGTGTGCAACCGCCTTGGATGTCCCTGTTGAATTTAATCTTGAATGAGATGAAAGATACAGTCAATGAACCCATCCTAAACACAGACATCTAGTACAACTTAGTTAATAATTTCCACTTCTAGAACTTCAAAAATGACCGTATCATGATTACATTCTAACCCCCTCTCCTAACAATAGTCTTTACAATGCTACTATATCTAACTACATCACATCAGTGGCCACCTCACCATCTTCACATACTGGTCTCAAGCTAAAGTTCATAACTCATGCACTTGAGCACAAAAAACTTATTTTATACTAACTTTTATACTAACTCCATGAAGTATTTATTAATGAATTGCATTTGTTTACCGGGATAGTCCAACTGCTCAGAAAGCTTCCCCTTTTCAGTGGAGGACCGGGTAGAAAAGCTCTAAAATAAAATTCCAATGTTACAGAAAGATTATAGTAAACATAGATATACAAGTAATAAACAAAATTTAAACAGAGTATCATTAATTGATAAGACAACAGCCAGTTCACCAAAGCAGTTTATTCTCTGTAGATACTCTTCTCTAGCGCCTCGGCTATACAAAGCCTTCAAGGAGTAACTAACAAAACACTTCCATCCAATACTTATACACACCTACATTATCACATTGTGTAATTAAACATCAATTAAACAATTAAGAATCCAATTAAAAAAATAAATACAATGTTAAAACATACAATAAGGCACCAAGATTTAGCGACAAAGAACAAGATTTTCCGCCTTTATCTCCACCAGCGGATGACTGCTTTTTGCCAGAACATTTTGGTCCCTATAAACATGTGGGGAGGCTACAGCAACAAAAAAGGACATATACGGAGCAAGAATCGAATAGGGGAGGGCCGTTTCGCCCATGGCGTGAATACAAAAGAACTAAATGGTATTGACTTAAATATCAAGGATAAAGTTGTTAATTTATCTGGTTGCTTTATTAATGAAGAAGTTTACACAGTATTTAATTATGGTCTGAAGTTAAAAATATGAATGTAAGATTGACGTATTTAAATTTATATGTAAACTACATTTGTGGTATTACTTTAATTGTATTGTAGATAGAAATGTGGAGTATAAACAATCTGAAATTGATAGTTTGGATAGTGAAATATTAGAAGTTAGCCAGGACTCTATGAATGATTCTTTTTTTTTCATGTACTAGTGAATTTAATGCTTATTGCACAATAGATACATCTAAGATTAATATGAATAATAAGTTTATGCCACCTTTTGTTCATGAGGGTATTAAAAATTTTTCGACTATGATAGGTTTTGAAGTTGATGAAATTATTAATAATGTAAATGTTTCAAATGTGAATTTTAGTTTAACAAAAAAAGAATGGATTGAATTGATGAAATTTTCCAAGCAGAATGAATTGATTGTCAAGCCTTCGGATAAAGGCAATAAAATTGTCATTATGCACTACACACAATATTTGAAAATGTGTATGAACTTATTAACAGATACATCAGTTTATTGTGAGACTTCTGTAGATGAAGTCACTACAGCCAAAGACAATTATTTAGAACTGATAAATAAAGGCCTTAGACTTGGCTATTGGACCAATAAAGATGTAGATCATAAGTTAAATATAACAGAATGTAGCCCTGCGCAATTTTACTGCCTACCAAAGTTACATAAGGATATGAATAACCCTCCGGGTAGGCCGATTGTTTCGGCTACAAATTATTTTTTACATAATCTAGGGCTGATTTTACATCAAATTTTGTTAAAAGAAGCTATGAAATTGCCATCATACATAAAGGATTCTTTTGACTTTTTGAATAAGATAAAAAATATTGTTTGGTGTGAAGATATGTATTGGCTAACATTGGATGTTAGTAGTTTATATACGAATATCAAAAATATACATGGAATAGAGGCATTATTTAAGTCAATGGGAGATTATCCACTAACACATTATGTGTTGGAATTAGTTAAATTCTGTTTGGAAAATAATTATTTTAACTTTAACAATAGAACATATCATCAAATACAAGGCACAGCCATGGGTGCAGCTTTTGCACCCATGTATGCCAATATTTTTATGGGCCAAGTGGAATCTGAATGCATTTATACACATTCCTTTGTGAAAAAATATGTAATACACTATTTTAGATTTATAGATGATCTAATTTTTTTGTGCAAAGGAGGCAAAAATGATAGTGTAAATTTTATATAAGATATACAAAAGAATAGGTTTAATATCAAATTTGATGGAATACAGTGTGGAGTTAATGTTTCTTTTCTAGATATTAATCTGAAGGGACTTACAGGACAATATATAGTCACAGGTATACATAGAAAATTTAATTGTATAAATCAATTTTTGATGGGCACTAGTTGCCATCCAAATCATACAATAGAAGCTATACCATACAGTGAATTTTTGAGGATCTCCAGAGTATGTAATACTGAAGTAGAATTTAAAAAGGAAATAAATGACACTACGGAAATGTTTATAGATAGAAAATATAACATGCAGGTGATACAGAAGAGTAGGTATGAAATATTTTAAAAAAAAAGGTATAATAATGGGATACAGATAAGTGATAGAATGTATAGTAAAGAATATAGAGATTTAGATAATATCTTTATGGTCTCTACATATAATATCTGCAGTGATGATATAAATAGATGTATACTACATTTTTGGAGATTCCTAAAAAATTATAAGGAACTAAGTGAGATGACTAAGAAAAAATTAATGTTTAGTTATCGAAGAGGAAGGAATATAAGAGACATAGTAGTACATACCAAATTTGAATTACCTAAACAAAATGTAGATAGGACAATAAGCAATATAGGTACTAGACCTTGTGGCAAATGTAAAGTTTGTGCTCATGTAGATAGTGCTTTTCCTTACATAAATGGAATAAATTTTAAACCTACAGGTTTCTTTAGTTGTGTTACAGAACAAGTTATCTATATTATTAAGTGTGGATGCAGGAAATTTTACATAGGGCAGACAAAAAGAATGTTTAAAGTCAGAATCATGGAACACCTGAGAGACATTAAAAATAATAAGTTAGACAGCCCTTTGGCTCAACATTTTGTTAAATATCATAACTCTGACACTACTAGTTTTAGGGTGTCTATTTTAGAAAATATTATTAGAAAGGAAGCTAGTGAAGAAAGTATAAAAAATTTACTTTTAAAGAAAGAATTAATTTTTATTTTAAAATATCAAACATTGGTACCAAAAGGGTTAAACACTGACTGCTGCTGGAAAAGTGTTATATAAACATGCTGCTTTTTTAATTGGATTCTTAATTGTTTAATTGATGTTTAATTACACAATGTGATAATGTAGGTGTGTATAAGTATTGGATGGAAGTGTTTTGTTAGTTACTCCTTGAAGGCTTTGTATAGCCGAGGCGCTAGAGAAGAGTATCTACAGAGAATAAACTGCTTTGGTGAACTGGCTGTTGTCTTATTTGGATTAAGCTGTGAGGTCTGTTCGAGCTGAAGAGCTTTTGTTGTGAGTGTCTATCATTAATTGATAACAGCATCACGCAGTCAGATATGAAACTTTTTAAGGTGAGAAAAGCACTAGGAAAAGAACATTACATAAAGAACACAGTACAAAGAGATATACAAGTGATTGTCAAATATAAAATTAACAGAATATCATTAATCAATAGTAGCATCATGTAAAGAGCTGTGAAACATACTTGGAAATGAACTTGACAGAAGGAGAGAAGAGCGGAAAATGGAGGATTATCATTATGAAGTAAGATAATGTTTTAGGAGAGCTAGAAGGAAGAAGGGAGAGGTAAAGGACAATGAGGATATATTAGACCCATAACAAATGGTATAGTGCTTGGAAAGAAAAGGAGATTGTAAGAGGCAGGACATGCATCATCCAAGAGTTGTGCATATGCACAGCCTGGTATCCTTTACGAATTCTCTTGTTTCCATCTTAACAGAGTTGGGGTTTGCTGTGTTTCTTAGAATTAGAGTAAGAGAGTTCATAAATTTGGCCAGAATGGAGTAGTAGAAATGTGACCAGTTGAGTTTTTAGCTTTTGTAACAGTCAATAACATTTTGTCAGTGGGTCTCATCTGTCTACTTGGGTAATAAAGTTGAAGAAAATTTTTCAAACTAGGGCATTTGTCTGGATAACAGATGAGCTTGTAGGAAGCGAGTAGTTTAGAAAATGTAAGATAATACCTTAGCTCAAAACACTGAAGAATGTTTAGGGTCAGACAGTGATGTGTCCTATGATAATGATCGGCAGTAAATGTTGCCATCTTATCATAGCACTGCTCCAAGAGTGAGAGTTGAGTGGACTGTAGATTAATCAAGATGGGCTCAGCGTACGATGAGAAGGGACTGAGCAATACTTTTTCCTGGCATTATCTGTGAAATATTGTTCTACTCTATTTAGTCTGCCTAGCTTTTGGTGGGGGTTTATGACTGTTTGTTTTATGTGATGATCAAATTTTAAACTCATCAGTAGTGACTCATAGAAGCTTAGTCTGATTTATTACTTCTATGTTGGCATTAGAGGAAGTGATATTAAAATTATATTGGCGGTCAGTTGAAATCGTTGGGGTAAAAACATCTACATTTATGGTAGGTACAAACTGTTACTATGTCTTTAGGTCTTCCCATTTTTGCTGCGGTCCTGACTTTGGATCCCCAAAGCAAGGAGGAAGAAGGGAGGCTGGCATTAGTGGGAGTAGGGAAGGCTAACATGCCAAAACAAAACAGCAGTGGCAAGCCAGTGGCAAAGACAATGCTAGATAGTGATGATGGCAGAAAGTAACTGAACTCCAAGTAGCTGCTTCCAAAATATCCCCTTAGACCACCCTTAGAAATGCTAAAGAAGGTAGCTAGCCCTAGTGGAATGAGGCCCTAATCCAGCTGGGAATCTCCTGCCATGATTTGAATGCCTTGAAGCCCTGAAGTAAGCTCACTGGAGAGCCAGAACCTTTGAATACTCTGGAAATTGGTCTCCACGTGTTCCCCTTCTTTGGTACTAGGAACAGTAGAGAATAAATCGAAAGCCCCCTTTCTGATACAGGGGACTGGGCTGAATGCCCCCTGGAGTAGTAAACTTGAAATTTGCTTGTGAGAGCTTCTTTCTTTGTGGAGGAGGAACATCTGCATGCAAAGGGGAGGGTGTGTGGAAATAAAATCTACATACGTGATGAAAATGATATCAGCACCCATCTCTCTTGGTATTGAAGAAATATTTTTTGCAGGATCAGTTTTTTTTTTTATGTTAAGGAGCAGCTATGTATCAGATAGCCAGGATTCCATGATGGAAAAAGGCTCTTGGGTGAGTTGTTTTAACTTATGCTTTTAGCAGAACAGATGATTGTTGACTCATCTGCATACCAAATGATAGCAGCCTGTTTAGAAGCTAGGTAGCAATCATTAATGAATATATTGAACAACAGTGGGCCTAAAATGGATCCATGAGGTACATCTACTGTAATGACAAGGAAAGAAGAGATATCATTTTTCCATTTTACTGCCTGCTTGAGAGGTAGCTAAAGAACCAAGATAGTGGACAGTAGTAGAGAAGGAGAGACTAGAGGTTATTACTATTTGGAGATGCATAATGTTTGAAGAATTGTATATACAGGTTGGTATTGGTAATGATAATACAATTGTGTAGTTCAGGAGCATTGTAATATGTAGGAATTAAGAATGAAATTGAAGGAATGTGACAAGAAACTGGGAGCAGATTGAGGGTAGTGCTGGGTGGGTGTCAAAAAAGGGGGTACGTCTACTGGAATAAAATGGGAGGGGAGGGAAAAAGAGAAGCTCTGGTTAAGGTCTAGTTGGCTGGAGTATTACTGATGTGAGGAAAATGGGACTGGGCAATGTCTATAGTTATTTATATGCCTTTAAGACAGGTGGGAGGGGGGTGGAGTTCGGAGTGCAGACCAAGCACCATGAATGTAATGGAACTGGGGGTGGCTGGGGAACTGGGGAGGGCACAGAGTACAGTGGGCAACAGCTCCCATACTAGCAGGAGGTAATCAGTCACTGTGAGCATGTTCAGAGTGAAGAAGACAAACTGAGCTATCACACAGATAACTGCTATACATATTACTTGTGCCTTTAAAATCTATTAAAATAAAGAAGCCACTTCTTTACAAAAACAATGTTTAGAACACAGTCCATTTATATCCCTGCAGCTTGAGGAAATTGTAAAGCTGCATTATCATCTCAGTTTACCAGGGGGGCATGGATGTTCAAAAGGGATGTGTAAGGAATTAAAAGGCTAGAAATTCTGGAAGTAAACACGCAGGACTCTGTGTCTATACTTAACACTACACAGCAGACATTTATACTTATTGTTTTACAGTTATGTATTGTACATCACTTATTCCAAGAACAAAAGTTATCCACAGAAATGGTTTTCTCACATATAATATGCACAAGTACTACTGAAGTACCAGGACCACCAACATATGAGAGGTGTATGGCGTTAAATTTCTCCACATCTTTTCAGCTGTGAAAGACTTGTTTCACTTATAACACAGATAGAGCTACTGTGGGCAAGCCGATAACAAGAACTATGACTGTGCACAGAAACAGGGGGAGCAAGGTGCTGGTTCTCATAATGAGAATTATGACTGCAATCAAGTGTTTATTTCCACTACAGGTTATAAATGCAATCTAACACAGCAAATCAACAGATGCAATCAAGCAACAGTGCTTATAAACTTAGTTGTAAAACTGCAAGTTGTACAGTAACTTTACAACTACTTACTCTTCTGTGCCTGAAGCTGGAGTTCTAAATATAATATTGCCATGTACAGACTTTACTGAGACAAATATCAATTAGATTAATACTATTAACTCACTTTTGCATGCATCAATTAATGTAGCCATTTACAGGAGTTTGCATTTCTCAGCAGAAATGAACAGATAAAGCCCTGACTATTACCCCAATAACCCAGAATCACTAAATGAATAAATAAAGTGGTGTGAATACTGAAGGAGCTGCCAAGGGGAGGTAGGAGTGAGCAGCTAACTGCTGGTTTGTCCATCGTGGCAAAGGGATGGAGAATGAGCCAGCATAGCACTCAGACTAACAGAGGTAGGGACATGATACACAGACGAATAAAAGCATGCAATGTAAAGCACTGTCACGAGGCTTGGAGTAACTGTGGAAGTGCACGTGCACGGAGGACTGCTGATGGGTGCTCCAGATTCACAAGGGATTCACCTCAGGTTCACAAAGGGTTAGTAGTTAGGTCAATAAGCCAAAGAAAAAAATGCTGATGTGCCAAGGACGATATAATGGTTAAGGACTTCACCATCAACATCCCCCCACACACACAAAGCTTGAACCTGACCTTTGACCAAAGTGTGTGTGGAGTTTGCATGTTTTCCCTGTGGTGTTCCTCCCATCCTCAAAAAAAAAAAAAAAAAAAAAACATGCTGGGTTTTTCCACCTCAAACTCACTCAAGACTGCTGTTGTGGACAGCTGCACAGACTCTAGATGGTGCCTTTCCAGGGAAGAATTGTACAGACCAACTGGGTGCACAGTTTCCTTTAGATAGGACAGCATGGATGACATTCTACATGCCTTATAAGGGCTAGTCATCAGTGGTGTACAAACTGACTCGGGGTGATTTGGCCATGATGACTAATGTCACCAAAAATGCGTGTAGGTATTTTCCAGTGACAAGCAGGTTGAGGACTTGGCCTACTCCGACATACACCAGGGACCCCACGCTAATGATGTGAGGGGTATATATCTGTCACTGGCCAGTGTGTGCCCACCATAAAGCCCAGCAGCCCTAGGTCAATAAGCTATTGACCAGCCGGAGTCCAGTTGTCCAGCTTGAGTTACCTGTGACAGGTGAAAGCTGAGTGTAAAAGCAATCAACATGCCAAACAAGAACTAAGGATTCCTACACTCAGTATAGGTTTACTTACAGGATACATCTTGGAAATGGATGACATGATGGAAAGAAAGAAGCTGGACACCCTTGGCATCCAGCAGACAAGATGGAAGGGCAGTGCAATAAAAAAGCCTCTTGGCTTTAGATCCAAAGTCTACTATGCTGGGGGGACAGACTAGAAATGATGTGAGCATTATGAGGGAAGGGCTTCAGAAAACATCGAAAGATGTCATCAGTATTAGTGAAAGACTTGTGGCAATCAGACTCCAGTGCAATGACAGGCCACTATTCATAATCTCAGTCTATGCCCCACAGCAGGGCTGTAATACCTAGGAAAAGAGTGCATTCAGGCGGCAGTTAGATGAGCTACTAGATAAAGTAGAATCACATGAGTTGGTGTTGATAAAGTGGGACCTAAATGCACATATAGAGATAGACAAAACAAAATATGAACACTGCCTGGGACCACATGGGTAGGGAAACAGGGATAAAGGAGGAGAGCCCATTATAGACTTCCGTCTAGCAAATAGTTTACTAGTAGCCAAGACATGATTGAGCAAGAGAGACTGTCACAAGATCACATACAAGAGTGGCCAGCATGCAACTCAGGTAGATCTAAGGAAAGGGCATTGAAGTTGAATCAGTGATTGCAAAGTCATCCCCAGTGAAACAGTCATCCCATAGCATAAACCACTGGTAGCCAAAGCTAGCTGCATGCAGTGTTCAGAGAAGTCTCAAAGGTCTACAGAAGACCTGGAAGTTGGCTGGAGAAAAAGCACAAGAGTTCAAGGAAATATTCTGGGCTCTAGCACCTCAGGAAGGAAGAAGAAATTGGTGGAATTGCAGTAGAATGGCAGCGCCTCAAAATGGCATATGTGAGGACTAACGGACCAATATATATGGCTGAGCCAGATATGGAAATAAGGTGCATAAGGAAAAGTGATGGTGGAATGCAGAAGTCCAAGAAATCATCAAAAGAAAGGAGGCATGCAGGAAAAAGTGATACTACAAAAGATGGACCAGGCTAAAAAGGAGTACTGTCTAGCTAATAAAGGTTAAGAGAACAGTTTCAGTAACAAAGTACAAGGCATCAGAGATACTCTACCAGCTTATGGAAAGTGATTCAGTAGATAGCATGAAGAAACTCTAGCAGGTTGCATTGTAAGACAAAAAATAAATAAAAAAGGTCTTTATCTGAAACCCTTCATAAAGGATGCCAGCAGCAACCTGCTCAACAGTCCACAGAACATCAAAGGGAGATGGAAGGAGCATTTCAGCAGCTTCTGAATGAAGAAACCCCCACAGAAGCTCTACTGCCCCAAACACTGCCTACAGTGAAAGAAGAGAAGCCCCACTCAAGAAGAAATAAGAACACTAAGGAAAGTGAAGTCAGGAAAAACATCAGTCTCAGATGAGGTCACAGCAGATATGACCAAGAAACTGAGTGAGTAATGAGTTTGAGGACAACAGTTTCAGAGGATACTCATAGCAATATGTAGACAAAGGCATATCCCAGAAGATGAAGACTAAGCATACTAGTGCTAACATACAGAACAAAGGGGGCAGTATAGAGGCATCGAACTCCCGTCACACTACATGAAAGTTCTGGGGAGGGTGACTTGACAGCTGTCAATACAAAGTACTAGAAAGAAAGATGGGAGATGAGACGTTCAGATTCCAATCAGAATGCAGCACAACAGACCTGATGTTTTCAGTGAGACCGACAGCTGAGAAGACTTTTTTGTTTTATTTAATTTAGCTTTTGTTTACCAGATTTGTCCAATTGGGTTTAGTCAAAAAACTCTTCAGCAGAGGCCTGGGGAGAAAAGCTCCAACACATTACAAAACAGATATTCAGCAATATACATGAACAGATATTAAGTAATATAATTTAAAAATTACACATACATGTGCTAATTAGATTAAATTCACATGAAATAAAGACAACTACTGCAATATAAAATATACTTATGCATTAGCAGATGTTTAACATACAGCAGTTGAAGAAATGTATTAGTGGGTTTGTCAAATAGATAAAAGGTCATATGATTAGTGTTCAGAAATGGAAGTGACAGAAGAAACTATGTACGGTAGAAAATGTTAATACTGTATTAAGAGGCGGTGTATAAAGGAGGTTCTGGGCCACTTCAATGAATGGCCATCATTAGGTTTGTATTAAAAGTATAAAGGTCAGGACAGCAATACCACAAAACTATGTATATGGCTGGGAGATACTAGTAAAACTATGTGGGTATTGGTGAAAACTGGTCAAGGGACATAGGATTCTAAATGAAGAGAAATGTTTGACAGTACTGCAAGCTGTAGATAGTGACATTTATCCTGGAGATCTACAGGAGCAGATCCAATTATTTCATGGGTGAAGTTTTAGTTGTGTTTTAAATAAGTTTGCATTGTGAATGAATTTCAGTGATAGTGGATTGTGGTTCCACAGTTTAGCTATACTATTTGAATTTAGCGGGTCACCTGCAGTATTAGATGATTTATTTATACTGATTGGTGATTTTCCTCTAGAGTGTAAAATCCAACTGGGCGAATAGTGTTGTATTAAGTTGTTAAGGGATGGCCAATATTCTGTTTAATAGAGAAGTCTGTATATTGTAGTTAAATGAGAGAATGCTAAATGATGTGGCAGTTCATAACAGTTTAATTCTCTGAAGGCCAGGCAGTGGTGTGTTCTATTGTTAAGTTTATTGCAACTTTGGTTATTTTATTATACTATTGCTCAAGTTTGGAGACTTGAAGATCATTCAGGATTGGGGCAGCATATTAAGAGAGATGTCAGTAAGGCTATATGTCTTCTAGCTATATCAGTGATGGAGGATTTTACTCTGTAATGTATCTAGTTTTTGATGATATTTTTAACCATATGTGATACACAGTGATCAAATTTAAAATGGTCATCTATGATGACTGTGACGCCCCTGCACTGGACCAGTAATCAAGAAGCCTCAATCATCACCACTGGCAACAGCTAAAGGACGTACACACTGGGAGGATGACAAGTACACACACAGTAAAGTAAAATTTCTCTTAAGAGCACACAGAGATCACAGTCAGTCTAGGGCTGGCTTCTCCCTCTTTCTACAGATCCCCAATAAGACTCCCCACTGGCACGGCTATAGGGTTAAGATCTCAGCTGAGGGGCCAAGCCAAGATCTCCAGCACCCTCTCTGTCCAACCAGTCCTTTGTGTCCCTGCCCAAGTAGACACACTGAGATTGGATTGGATTTATATACAAACACACACAAACATGGGGAAGGCTGGCATGGGTTTACTAGCTATGCCTCCTTCTGCCCAGATTATAAGGTAGTTTCCACTGCCACCAACCCCTCTTATCAGCTACTATAAGGCCCTTACAAAGGATGTCCAACCCTACTGTGTAATGTTACTATATCCAAATGGTAGTTTTGACTAAGCAGCAGGCTATTAGGAGTGGCCTGTGCAGTGTCACCACATACATATGACAGTACTGTAACAGCTTAAATATGTCTCACAAACATCAGCCACAAAGATAGGTTTAAATAAGAACAAGACAATACTCAGTCAATCAACACAGTTACTTCAGATTTCAAAATCACAGGAAATATTTTAAAACACTACAGGACAGTCTCAAATAAATACAGAAACATCTAAACTAATCTTTACTATATTCCTATCTACATCTAAAAGAGATACTATGCCCTAATTCTTATTTACAGTAAGGCAAGTGCAGATGATGACGATGAGTGGATGTTCTTGTTAGGTCTAAGACAAAATATAAAATGCAGTCTCTCTCAGAGTTCCCAAATTAATATCAAACATTACTGCTGGGCCAGCTTGGATGACATCACTCTTGTCACCTGATTTCAGTTCCCAGGCTAAACAGAAACGTAACAGAATTTAACATCTGTGTGTGATAAATATATATCTCTCAGATATTTCCAGATCTTGGTAGCTGAAAAACAATAAAACACAAAATAATGTAGACGACATCCTAGTTCTAGACATCCTGTCTCCTTGCTGCACTGAAACTGAGAGATAACATCTGTTGTTTACGGCCCAGCGATAAAGTAACTTAACCTCAACTATTCTTAAGTTTTGCAAGTTTATCTTCTATGCTCCAGCAGGGTATTGTTGTGGTTACATTCTTGAAGCTCCGTGCATAACATACAGTTCTGTATAAATCATATCAATATTCATAAATGACAGAATTATTTACAAAATTCCAGATAGCTGGGCTGGCAGCGTGACAATGACATCTACTAATTTTGTATGGTTTACTTGTTCTATTGTGGTGTTGTTGGCAGACAATGTTGAATATTATTGCTTTGGTAGACGTGTTTTGTGGAAAAGAGCAGTAATTTTGTTTTTTCAGTGTATAGAAATAGCTGTGAATTATTTACCCTTGTTTTAACTGATAAGAAGGACTGCTGTGTAAGGTTGTGAGAAGGGTCCAGTCTTTTCAGGTTCCTTATGTACTTACTGATTAGTTAGTTTCATGATAAGTCTTTCCTTGGCTTTGCATACGAGGTTTATCAGACACGTGGGTCTGTGAAAGCTCCTCCTTTATTCAAGGGAATGGCTGTAGCTGTTCTCCATTTGCTTAGTACAAAAATTATATGGAGGCTGAAGTGAGCATTGTTAGGGAGATGGCAAAACCGTGCTTCATGTTATTTAAGTAACTATAGACATTGCCAGAACCCACTGATGCAGTATTTTTAGCTTTTGATAGCGCTTTCCAGACTTGGTCTTGTGTGACATCTAGAGATAAGTTGGCTTCAAGTATATCTTGTGGGATAGATGGAGAGGAGAGAGGGTTAAAGTTTGAGCTGAATGTACTGGCCAGTATATTGGCTGTATCGTCAACTCAGTGAAGGCAACATTGTTCATAATCAACTCACTGCACTGCTGTGTTGTGCTAGTGAAATTTCAAACACAACTAAAAAGTGTCTTGTGATTACCTTCGGCTTGGACACTATAGGCTCAAACTTGGCTTTGGTGGATTTTAACAAGCTACTGGGTTATTACAATAATGAGGGTTCTATCATTCTGAGAATTACTCTTATTCCTTTTGACCTATATTAAAGTTGCCCCTTTTGCTCCAGTAACACAGAGGTAGCAATGCCACATCTACAGCAACTCACCTTCATTTCATATAAATCTGTACTGGTCTTATCTGAAACCTCCTAAAAAATGAAACACATCCTATCCTGCAGAAGACAATCTTTCTCCTGAATGCAATAAATCAGCAAAAGGAAATGCATTTCTCAACTCGTTTAGTACATTTCAGAGGTGCGGAAAACTGCAGTAGCCATCTTGCCTTATTTACTTATTTATTTACCATTTGATGGCTGGGGAGACTACTATATCAGGTAGACAATTTTCAGGCACAGCCCAGAAAGAGTGAGTACAAGGTAACAGAAGACAAACAAGCAATTTATGATATACAACGGTGGCACTTCCATTTCTAATGATAACATTCATCCTATAGCCCCATTATCATCATTATCTAAGATAACAGAAAAATTTGCACACTCCTAGCTTTTATACCATTTGTCTAAGTATGGCTGCCATTCTAGGCATAGCAAAGGAACTATGGTTGATTTTGTTCACAATAAATATAACTTATGTGAAACTACTTGTGCCCCATGCTTTGACTTCTTTAAAGCTTTAAATACTGTCAGTCATATTATTCTCTTACAACTCTGTGAATGTGGCCTACCTCATTACAATGTCTCATTAGATTCCTACAGGAGAACCCTAGCAATACAGTTGCCAAATATACTCTTTGACACCTTTGCCAGCCCCATCAATGGAACCCAGGCATCAGCTCTATGTCCACTCCTCTTTCTCAAATTAATAAAATGCCTTAACCTTATGGCTCAGTAAAATTGGTCCAATATACACACTATTCTATTACCTTCTTTTCTAGATATGGATTATCTGGCAGTTAACATACAGGATTAGGGCTCTAAACTGTCAACTAGCTGCTGCCTGTTGTCCAGGGTACAGGATTTGATTCCTTCTACCTCTACTTGCCTCCTCTGTAACTGAGCAAGTCACTTTAACAGACAGTGCTTCGGGGTCACAGCTGAACAGACACTTTGGATTTAGCTGGTTAATAAATGATTAAAATTTAAAAAATAAGATAACTACAGGCAATGCCATACTTCACACCAGAAGTAGACAACTTTAATGCAGACTCTATCTAAATGGCAAAACAAAAAAATAATAATGTTATTCACCTCAGGGAGGAATTATTAAGCAAACATGACTGCTTTCAAAATAGCATCTCATGATAATGTCCCCACTTTAAGTAATCAAACAGGAAAACTGCTTCGAATTACATGAAATATGGCCTACCTGACAATTACCAACTATCACATATAAAATTCACAGACAATTCATGATGGATTATGTCACAGTTTCTGCAATTGCAATTCATCTCTCACAATCCTGTTCTATACTTCTTAGATCTTTAACTTTCATTTTCCAAATGTGATAAAAAAAGAACAAGTTTACAACAAAATAGGCAGATGTGTTGCATCAGGTCATCCCAAACCATCCTTAACAACTGCTCTTCCCTCAGATCCTTAAAATTGCTTAATTCATGCAAAGATTAAACAGGGTGCTTTTAAACACCGCCCATTCACTTCTTTATACCTTTATAAATCCATGTCATTCTCTCACAAGCAACCGTAGCTCAAGTGGTACACTTCTTACTTCATACTCCAGTAACAATTTTAGAAGCTCTGTTTTGACAGATGTAGTATATAAAGTATGGAACAGCTGTTCTTTAACAATAATAAGACAACCTGTTCTCCAGAGGACTCTATAAGTTAACTGGTATTTTTCTTCTATATTGTAAAACACATAGTCTAGCTTTTCAACTGTACTTTTCTCTTGCATTCTTCTTTATTTACTACACCCTGCACCTAAAATGACAATCAAAATAACCTTGTTTTTTCTCACTTTATTCCCTAAGTGCATGACTAACCTCTGAAGCTCCCTACTAGAACGGAGACTCCTGATACTGTCAGCCTTGGTGATGGTTACTCAAAGTACGTAGCAGGTACTGAAATGTAACCAGCATCAGCCAGAATTACACTACCTGTGCATCCTTCATAATAATACTCATTCTGTATATAACTGCCCATATCTTTTAACATAGCAGTCCAAATTTTGGCAGATGTGACTTATGGCAAAAAAAAGTGTAAATTATGAAATGCTTAGGTAAACAGGTTAGGTAAAATATTTTATAAATTTTCTCTAAAGGAAGTTAAAACTGATACTGTTTCCCAAATACCTTAATATAACATAAAAAAACTAAACTTGCACATGCTATAAGTAACCATCACCACACTACTTAAGGTGATTGTACTTACAAGTCTATGAAGGTCAGTGTTGGGTAGTGTGCATCCTAAGGGTTACTCTTGTCCTTCTACCATAGCTTACCTGAAATTTAAAACTAAAGTGATTTCATTCCTTGGGCACAGGCCAACACTGCTACAAAAGTCAGCTGAGAAGAACCAATAGCAGAATTAATGAGAACAAGTTTTGACATTAGGAAAATCTTAGAATGACTATAACATATCGATAAATTTTGTAACAGTTTCAAATACATTAAATATTGAATGCACCATGAAATAAACACCATGAAACAGAAATACAAAAACGAAAGCACTTCACCTACGATTTCCACAAATATAGAATCCCAAAAGCAAAGGTTTACAAAATGAAAATCCAAGACCACAACCAAAAAGCTAGTGAAAGTTACTTACAGCTATCAGACATAAGTGTAAAGGGTCTCCAATGAAAATGGGCCCCTGACTCAGCTGGAATAACCCGGTTAACAAATGTCAACAAAAAAATAATACATTTTTGAATTCTTGAAAACAACCTACACAAATGAGTTACTTCCACATATGTGCCACAAGTAATCATTGCCATCTCAACACTTTGAAAATTAAACTTTGTTTGCTAACAAAAAACAAGAATTCCTAAACTCTCTCAAACATCTAGTGAGTTTTTGCAAGAGGCAAGCATTCCTGCATCCCCCAAATCTATGTATGGGGTAGTGCTCCCTCTACTACTTACGAAAACCATCTTCAACGCTATACCTCGAAAAAGGGGGAATACTCAAAGATAACAGAATTTCATAATTTGTATACATAACCCCAATTGCTCTTAAAGGTTTTGCTGCTACAAAGATGACATTTAAGATCCCTGGGCATTCAAAAGGCACCAAAATCTGGCTTTTACTTCATTCTTGACATTTACACTGACGTTGTAATTTATAACTACTACGTATGTTTTCGCTAGTACTAAAACACTTGTCTAATTCATTGTGTTCTTGCAGTAAACATTCACTCACTAGTTACTATTTTTGCACCTTTAACAAAATCTGCACTTCCCATAACGTTACAAGAAGACATACTGAGAGCACCCACTTATAAATCATAGCCTAGCATGCATTTTTTAAGAATACGATATAGAAAAATGTACACAAAAGAATTATCAACAACAGTTACACTTTATACTGTTCCATTAGGGAAATTGCACATGAAAGGCATGATCCAGTGCTGCAGCTAACTTACTTAAAAAAGAAAGAACAGAAATGTGAGGCGTTTTTTTTTCTAATATTATAATGAGAACATCAGCTTGCTCAAGAATCGAAACAAAACAAGTCCCAAAATCAAGGGCAATTTTTAAATATTATTTTACCTCACTTATACATTATTGAACAACGTATTTTGCATTGGCATGCATGTCCTGAACAATTGGTATGACATTTTAATGTCTGGCAGTACTATTGAGGTCTGTAATTCTCAGTGAATTACCCTAAAAATGAAACATTTTAAAAGGGGCTTGGCAAAACCAAAAGGCGAAATCATGAAGTTAATAACCATCAAACTCTGTACAACAGGGTAAGCAACCCCGCAGAAGAATTGCAATGAAGGAAATTAAGCACATTTTGCTTGGCACGCCACTGAAGTTGGGGGGGGGGGGGGGGGTATATCAATTTTTGACGTCATACGCCTTAACTTTTCCTGATAAGATTTCTTACAAACTTCAGCAGCTTCTTGACTATAACCAATGACAACTACAGTCAGTGTATTTAACACATGTATGCATATTGATGGCTATTTAAAGCAACCATGGTCCGCATATCAAAGTATAACCGTTACCTCCACAGTTTGTATGCCAGGCAATTGTACAACTTGCCAGAGTATACAGAGTGATTTGTGGCATTCTTCTCAAAAAAAGGCTGCCCCCGCTTGCCCTGTAATACAGTTTTTTTTGTCACCTAAACCATGTTGCACCTGGAGTCGGAGCTCCTTCACATCTTCTTGACACTCGGCTGTGTTCCAGTGGGCACGTAAATAGTCCTTCACATTTTTCTCGATGTACGGAAACAAAACCTCCTGCAATGAAAACAAGGCGGGTGGAAAATAGCCATTAGTGCTTTTCAAGTACTTCTCTTTGGTGAAAGTGGTGAACTGCGTGGGAATCGTGTATATACTGCAGATTTACCCTTACTTTAACAAACGTAATTGGTGTAGTGGTGCCCTCAATGTCTAAAAGGAATGCGGTCACATCAGCAGGTACTGCTCGGATTGCCATATTGACGAGTCAAACTGTTTTGCATATAAATGCCGGAGACAATTCTCATGAGCTACTGGAGCATACCACGTCAGAGTACAGCAGATATCCTTGGGCTTCTTTGTAATACCCGCAAGATATGTTAGTCTAGACTAAAGGAATGTGGATTACTTCGTGCTTATTACTGTAGTCCAAATTGTTAGAGCAAGGCAGCAAGGGAAACTGGCTATACACGCACACCCCTTTCTGTTTGAATCTTGTTTCATCGTCTTTGCGACCAATATGGCGGGGCTCCTAATTTTACAGCAATGTATTATCAAGGTTACGCTATCGCTCAGCTGTCTCTTAATTTGCAGAATGCCCTTGTTTTTGCTTTGTCTCTCAAAAAGGTTTGATTTTCTTGTTCATTGCTGAGGACTGCATTCATTCACTAATGCCGATCATTAAAAGTGTCAAGCTTCTTATTGTGCTGATGCAAACTCTTTTTGTAACGTTTTAAGTGACTTAGAACTTTGTTTGTCTTTCCGGCTTTTCCCGGTTAGGGGTCGCCACAGCGGAACTCCAGTCCGCTAATGATTGGCAGTAGATTTTTTTTAAGGTGCCGAGTTGCCAGCCCGACGCCCAACTTTCAACGAGGGCACGCCCATTTACGCACGCCACGAGTGGGGAGGACATGCAAACTCCACACAGAAGGCCGAGAATTCAATAGGAGAACTTAATGTGAGGCAACAACTCGACCGCTGCACCACTGCGGTTACATCACGGAATTAAAAATGCTAGCACTATCTTTTAAAAATAATACCATATCGTCAGAATTAGAAGCACTTTCTTATTTTTCATAATATAAGGTATTTATATGTCACACTGCATATAGCTAGCAATAGTGAATATTTGTATTTAACCTTAGTTTATTTGTTTCACAAAGAAGTCTGGCTTCCTCAGGAAACGGGAGGAGCAAGGTTGTATTAAGGGTCAAAGCATAGCGGTTGAGGAGTATAAATTAGAGTAAGGTTCAAATGTTATCAAAAGATGACTGGCCTTTGCGTTGAAGTTTTTTGACATGTCTAAGTAAGACACCACCGCTTCTCTTAAATCGCGTTTGTACGCTTTCACTGTAACGGATTAAATGTGGTAATGGATGGCTATTGGATGTACAGCAGCCATGCAACGCCTACCTCGTTGATTACAGTTGATTGGGGTTATGCTCTGTCAGGGATAAATTCTGAAATTATCGGTGTCATTTTAGACTGTTACTGTAATAGTATGGTGGTGTTGCGGTAGTGTTGTCGCCTCACTGTAAGACTCCATCCGGTTCGATTCTCAGCAAGAGCGTTTTGTGCGTGGAGACGTGCGTGAATGGGCGTACCTTCGTTGAATGTTGTGCGTCAGGCCTGGCAAGCCGGTAAGTAAAAATCAACTGCCAATCATTAGCGGACCGGAGTTCCACTGTGGCGACCCCTAACCGGGAAAAGTTACCGAAAGACACAAACTGTAATAGTATTACTTTGAGACGTTCACAGAATAAGAATACGTGGATTGATATTCTTACCTCTCTGACGGGCATGAAGCATGAAACTCAAATGTATGTCATATTCTGATTTAAAGCTAGGGTTGCCACCTGTCCCACTTTAAGAGGGACAGTCCCTCTTTGGGCAGTTGTGTCCTGACAAAAAATATTAAAAAGGGCAAATGTCCTGAGATTGTAGTACATAATTATGTCCCATATTTTATGTAATAGTTGCATAAAATAGTTATTTCTATATCTAAAATCCCTAAATGCTACAAGAAACATAATAAGCAACTAAACTGATGCAAGAATAAGCTTTTATTTAGGAAAAAAAGTTAAGTTCTATCCTTTGTACTGACTGTGGGTATGTGTCGGCCTGTAAAATCTGGTGTGTGTCCCGAAAATGTCCCACTTTGGCCATTTGAAAAGGTGGCAACCCTATTTAAAGCGTAAATCATTTGCTAATGATCTAGTAGAAAACCACAATTTTATGAAAAACATACCAATAGGGTTACCACCTGTCCCACTTTGCAAGGGACAGTCCCTCTTTGGGCAGTTGTGTCCTGACAAAAAAATATAAAAAATGGCAAATGTCCTGAGATTGTAGGACTTTATTATGCCCTATATTGTATGCAATAGTTGCATAAAACAGTTATTCTGTATCTAAAATACCTAAATGTTATAAGAAACAGAGTAAGCAATTAAAATGCTACAAGAATAAGCTATTATTTAGGCAAAAAAGTTAAGTTATATCCTTGGTACTGACTGTGGGTATGTGTAGGCCTGTAAAATCTGATGTTTGTCCCGAAAATGTCCCACTTTGGCCATTTGAAAAGGTGGCAACCCTACATACCAAATATAAGGCTAAATGTGGGCATTCTGCGAAACTGGACAATTGAGAGGTATTACCTTTTGATTTTTGTTAAAGATTATACCAGTAGTGTAGGATAATTGATATCTCAACAATACCTCTCAACTTTGACTCGTATTTTAGCTCAGTTCTTTACACCTCGTAAAACTAGTGACTTTTGAATAAAATGTGGTGACTTACACCATACCTCTCCCAACCTCTTAACTTCAGAAATCTAGACAAAGCCAAAAATAATAGGGGTACAAATGCCTAAAAATGGGGACAGATGTTAAATATTGCTTATATAAACTTAGAAAATTGCTAGAGTAAAAGGTTTTGTGCTGGCCATGCATTTTCTGAAGGATATGAAGTCCAAAACTTCAATGCCTGGCACTGTTTAGTGAATTCATTCTTCAATTATTTGCCAGAAAATCAAGCGTTTTATGAGGGACATATTTAAATACATTTCGTGTTGCATACTACTGACTGACTCATAATACTTAACTGCATCAGAAAAAACTATGCGTTAAGTACAAAGAAGCTGTGTTGCGATTTGCATTGTCAGAGATGTTGTTAAGTATTCCACGTTTTGGAGGCTGTCCTTTATTCAATTTTTTTTTTTAAAATGTAACAAGCAATGCAAGTAAATAATTTATATTTATTTGGTTACTTGACCAGTTTTTAAAATAGGTAGCCAATAGGGACTGGCCGGGTAGTGGCACCTCTCAAGTGTACCTCATTACGAGGAACATACCTCATTTGGGGTCTTAAAAACTTCATGTTCCTCGAAGTTCCACATTGAAAGGCTCTGTTGCACATTCAATGTTAGGCATTTTTAACTAATATCTATGTTAAACAGAAAAGAATCATATTCATTCATTAAAAAGATCTTTTTATAAGTAAAACCAGCATATCCTAACACTTGTTTGTAACAACTTGCATACTTGTCTGCCAATTGTTAATCTTCTTCTTCTTCTTCTTTCGGCTTTTCCCGGTTAGGGGTCGCCACAGCGGATCACCTGTCCGCTCATGATTGGCAGTGGGGTTTTACGGTGTCGAGTTGCCAGCCTGGCGCCCAACCTTCCACGGAAGGCACACACTCACACCTAGGGCCAATTTGGAATGTCCAATCCACCTACAGCATGTCTTTGGGATGTGGGAGGAATCCCACGCGACCACAGGGAGGACGTGCAGACTCCACACAGAAGGCACCCCAGCCGAGGATCGAACTGGAGAACCTCTTGCTGTGAGGTGACAATGCTAACCGCTGCACCTTAATACTCTGTATAATTGAATTGCCTGAGGAGCTTTTTTTTTCTCTCCAGGTCTCTGCTTGTAAGATCCTATAGCCGATTGTTACTACTATGTTACTAAAATTAAATCAGTTGTTTTCTAGTCCAGAGAAGCTTTTCTTCCCTGGTCTTTGCTGAAAATGAGCCAAAAGCTCAGCCAGACTAACCCGGTTAACAAATGTAAAATAAAATAAAAATAAATAAATCTTATGACCTTTCTAGTTGAAGTTGTTCATAAACTGTTAGTATGTGTTCCACATTTTGCCCGTTTGTTCCACACTATGAGGGCTAGTGTTCATTTCAGAGATGGAATGTTGATGTTGAGAGCTATGGTGAGTGCTCTGGCACACTCGGGCACCAAAACCAGTGCTCAACCTACGCTAAAATGTTGCTGTGGTGCTTCTTTGATACCGCCTATATTATGAACATGTACACAGAAATGCCAAGAAGGGTGATAGTTTCCTTTATTTCCACGATGTGGCAAAATAAAGGGGCATTTTTTTTCCTGCATCCATCCATCCTCGACTGTTTTCCCATTTTTTGCACATGAGGTCGGAGTGTCGTATATATTAATCCCCCCCCCCAAGGAAAACACCTAAAGCTGAACAGTGTCTAGCTACTACTGACGCCTTATCAGTAGTTTTTGACCGGTTAAGAAAAATAACCAGCATATTTTAATCACGTTTTCTTAAATAAAAATGGCAGAAGTATTCAGATATATATATATATATATATATATATATATATATATATATATATATACTATAATTTTAGGTATGCTTGGTTGTTGTACTGTTAGGAAATGGTGATTGCATCCTTGTGGCTTGTTGTTTTGACATGCCTGTGACACTGGGGGCGTCCTTGAGTAAACTGGTAGGTGAAAGGGCGGTAATAGTGGAGAACGCCTGACTGCGGTACTGTGTTTGCGTACTGCTTAGAATGTTATGGCGTTAGCATAGCTTGACATCTGCTCATTGTTGCTTCACCATACTAGACCTTACGACAGACAGTATTTTATAAAAAGTCATGTCGGATAAAACCCCAACAAATAAGTAAAAAAAAAAGTCAGTAACCAACGATCCTTCACTTGAAACACTAACATAAAACATTTTAAGACTTGTGCAGTTTTGCAGAACAACCCTGATTTTTGCCTTCTATTTTACCCTGTCCTCGTAAATAGTTTGATTTTCTGGTAAACCACTAAATTTACAGAAAATTCAGAGTATAGAAAATGTGTTTTTTAGCCATTCAACATGTTTTGATAACTTTCAAGGAAACATGCATTAAGCTGGCGGTCTGGGGCTCTAGATGCTGTGAAGTGTATTTAAAAAAATAAACAACTTTTGGTACTTGCATATTATCACAACCACCCGGTTGTAAACGACTCATTCTGCAGTTGTGTATGGTCGTGACGGCTAAACAGCAAGAGTGTAAGTTATGCTTACATATATAGCGGTATGATGTGAGCTAAATGTTAATGGTTTGCAACTGATTTTTCTCCCTTCTAACGTTTCAGAACTATTTACCATGGCGATCCATTTAAAAAATTCCTAACGCAGTGAATATGTGACAGACCTTTTCAACCTGGAACTTGAGGAACATAGACTTTTTAATACTCAAAATGAGGAATATTCGTCATAATGAGGTATACATGGGAGGTATCTTTTAAATGCACCTCATACCTAAATTGTCTGCTGGCAGCACTTTAAAATAGGCAAGTGAATTTGTTCCCTGGTTTAGGAGTGTTGATGCATGCTCACTTGTAATCCAAGTATAAACTATATTATAGGGGGTGGGAGGATAACCTAATGGTTAAGGTGTTTGCCTTACAAACACAAGGTGCAGGATTTGAGTCTCACAAGGGATAATGGCTTAAAATGGCTTGCAAGGACAATTAGCCTAGTAATAATCTATGAATCTATAATGACCTCCCATTAATATTCCAAAAATGTGCAGGCTGATTGGCCATTGTGCCCATTGTAAATCCCACAATATAACAATGAACAAAGGTCCGGTCGCCCAAACTTTTTTCCGTTGGTAGAAGGTGTCCAAAACTTAAAAAAAAAAAAAAAAAAAACAGAGCAATGGAGAGTTTCTTTTCTCCATTGCATTCCCATGCATATCCAGTACATCAGTGCTTTGAAATGGAAGCAAGTCCCATATGCATGCGCAGTACATCAACACAAGGAAGCAGTATACCACTACCGGCGGAAGAACAGTAATGCGCCATTATACAAAGATATTATTTAAGAAAAGTAAGTATTTTTTCTTAAATAATGTCATTGTATAATAGCAATAACCGACTCCGTGGTTGTGGTATATTGAAGATTTACCCACGGTTGGCTTTATTTAATCACTCGGGCCTCACCCTTGTGATTAAACCACACCAGCCATGGGTAAATCTTCAATATACCACACCACGTCGTTGGTTATTGCTTAAGTACAGCATGATACTCAAGTATATGCAGTCACACCATCCAAAGGGCGATATGTGTATGTAGAGTGCAAAAGAGCCACATACTCTTGGAAAAAATCAGCACAGACATTTAATCCAGTTATTACCGGAACAAAACCATGATCAAAGAATGAATTTGTCATTTAATTTTCCTTGATCCTTTCAGTACATCTGAAATGACCAAGACTGCTACTACTACTACTTTCGGCTTTTCCCAGTTAGGGGTCGCCACAATGTGCTAACTGCAGTGGAAATAACTATTAAACCATGGGGTTCTGAGGTGCATTTTACATTTTTTCAATATCTTTTCCCTCCATTGATGGCTTGAAAAAAATCATAAAAATATAACAAAAATAACTAGGCGTGAGCGAAGTGGAGTAAAACAAAATGTTTAATATAATAAAAGAAAATACACTGCAGGTCGGATAAGCACTTTCACTCACATTAGAGCTTCATCAGATCACAATGACCAGAGTTCACAGAAGCATTTATAAAGCACAGCAATAATTGAACAGAAAGGTGCAACCAGTTAATCAATTATGCATGATAATCTAACCTATAATGCCATTCATAACACTTAAAAACACTATATAATGACATAATATATATGAACAAAAGATGTACCACACATGTAAAACCTGATATGAATGTGTATGTAATAGCAAAGTACTGTGGAAATAAAGACATTACTAAGACAAATCTAAACACACACACACAAAAAACAGCATACAAAAATATATCACATATAGGCTGTAAGCAAAATAAACACATATCCATAAAAACTAAAAACTAATATAATGGAATACTATAGGACCTCTACCTATTATAAAATACACGATTAGTCCTGAGGAACCTACTAATTCTGTGAGAGCAATTCCCCATCAACATACAAAACTAAAAATAAAAATGAAAAACAGCAGTACTTGAACTTAGTGTTCCTACATTTCTTAAGAGTCGGTTTAATTGAGGCTCTCTCATTCAAACCGATACCTCTATCAGCTCTTAACCTGATGATCCACTTACTCTCCCTATCTTCAGTATGGTTATTAATGTCACCTTTCCTAATACTAGGGTGGATTAACTCGAGGACTCTAAAGCTGAACGTATGATCATTACCACTAAGTAAAACGTGCTTCGCTAAAGCATTAAAAGTAGAACCTTTCCTTATATGATACAGATGTTCACGTATCCTGTCCTTAAATCTCCGGTTCGTCTTCCCAACATAAAATGCTCTACAGGCCTGGCAAACCGCAAGATAGACTATATTCATTGTATTACAATCAGCTCTCACATTAGTATAGAAAACAGTGCCTAGGTCTGGATGCAAAAAATGGGTATCAGTATCTATTGAATTACAATAGTTACATTCTCCACATGGTTTTGTGGAATTGTTAAAACCGATATTAATAGAGTCCCTAGGATAACAAAGCATCCTTCTCAAGTTAAGCTTATTCTTAAAAAGGAACCTAGGTTTAGTCCCAATCACTCTCTGAATACTCTCATCTGTGCAAAGAATAGACCAATGTTTAGACATTATAGCTCTAATAGCTGAGTAGTCAGTAGTGTATGGTATAGAAATCCTAACATTCGCCTGTCGGTCAGTGGAACATCTGGCACCAGAAGTCATTAGAGGTCCAAAATAAGGTGCAGCTAGCTCTGCCCTAAGTTCTCTGATATTCATAGAGTTACTATCAATCTCTTGAGAACTATAACCACATGCTAGGAATCTATGTTTCAAGTCTACCACCTCTTTGTTAAAACCTAGTTCAGTGGCATTCAATCTCAAGGTCCTCATTGCTTGCCCTTTAATTATGTTTCTAAAGATGTGTTCAGGGTGCATACTTGTACGCATTAATAGAGTATTATGATGGCACTCCTTACGGAACACACCTGTATTAATGAGACCATCACCAAGTTTCTCTACATATAAGTCCAAAAATTTAATTCTATGCAAAGAATACTCCATAGTAAACTTCAAATAAGTAGTCAATTGATTGATCATATCAAAAAATCGGTAAAGCTCATCTATACTGCCTCTCCATAAGATAAAAACGTCATCGACAAAACGTCGGTAGAATACTACCTTCTGTTCAAACTCATTGGTCTTAAAGAGAACCTCATATTCCCAATGCGCCAAAAACATGTTTGCATAGCTATTGGCGCATGGGGTTCCCATAGCAACCCCTCCTTGCTGTTGGAAAAACTTGTCTTGGAATATAAAGATATTATTCTCTAGAATAAGCTCCAGGAAGTTGGCTAGCAAATCAACTTGTAATCACTATGACATATAAGATAGTCCGTGATATATGTAACACCTACCTCATTTGGTAATACAGTGAAAAGGGATTGAATATCGAAAGTAGCAAACACTAAATCATCCGTATCACTTGAACTACCCAAGCATTCGTAAAGGTCCAATAAAAATTGTTTGGAATCCCTAAGTACTGTTGGGATACCATTAAGGATGGGACGTAAATGCTTTTCCACATAAACCGATAAATGTTCGGTTACCCAACCCTGCCCCGCAACAATAGGTCTCATAGGGGGATCATTCTTATTCTTATGTATCTTGGGAAGCCCCTGAATGATAGGGACCAATGGTGTTTTAATCAACAGATAGTCATATAACTCCTGAAAAAAAAATCATGTTTAGGGGAAGAAATTCAGCCTAGTGTTTCAGTGTTGGTTTTCCCTGGATTCTTTCAAATACATCCTAACTGACCAAGACTGCAATGTAATAATTAAATTAAGCTTAGGGTGTAGGAGCTGCTAAGCACCAGAAGCCATGGGGCTACAAATGCTCTGAGATGCATTCTAGAGTTTTTTTTCCATCCTTTTGATTCAGTGGTGACCTGAACAAAAATGATACATAAGGAAAGAAACTCAGCTGTACTTTTTTATTTCAAGAAAGAAGTGAATTATATCCTTAGAAAGGTAGTCACTTTCTGTGTAACCCCATCTGCCATTCAACTGGGATAAAAATTCAAGGACAAATGGCCGCAATCCTCTTTCAAGTTGCTGCTATGATATTCATGTATTTACAGCATGATTCTTCACCCTTACCTGCAAAGACAAACACCTTCTGTGTACCCTCTGATGTCAGACTTGGACAAAACTGAAAAAACAAATACAACATATTTTGTCATCAGACATATATAAGCAAAATGCTTCTTTACCCTCCTCCAAAAGATAGCCATCTGTATATGCAGCTGATACTTGTTTGTGAGAAAAATGAAAACAAATATACTTACAGTAATGTTTCCAACTTGCTTTAAACAGTACACTGCTCCTGTACAAGCTTAATGATCGTTTGTGCACCCCTCAGAGGATTGTGAAGAAAGTTAAATAATGCCCACACTGTCCCAAGTCCAACACAAGACCGTGACCTCTGTGGTCTGGGAGGAAAGTTAAAGAAATAATGACAAGCTGCAGTGGCCTTTTGTGTACATCTTTTAACAGGGCTGATTTTTCAATTATGTGGGGTTTAGGGCAAAGGAGACTACTAAGCCTGTGTCAAAATCGAATTGAACAGCCTTGGTGTGTAGGTGCTCCCCCCAAAGCTCTGAAGGTCTTGATATTCTGTGATACATTTTATCCCCCCAAAACACTCACTTTTTCTTTTGGTTGAGAAATGGCTGTAAACTGAGCAAGTCAGTTACTTTCATCTGGACAGCCTCCAACAAGCAGTTTTAGCCAAGTCTATGTGCAATTCAGATGTCTGATTTATGATAAGAGAATGGCCTTGTAATGCACTTTGTTTCAGACAGACAGCTACCACAGACTAAAATATTCCAAGATGTTTCACGCAAATCACGCTTGTTCTGTAAAGTCATAATAATAATTATTCTGTCTGTGCTTATCAGGTGTCAAATTAAGTAAACCATCTTATGTTCTCACAAATGCATAGTAGTTCTGCAAAGCCACATAGTAAAACTGAGCAGACAACAAGAGCTTGAGTTGCTTTCATCCAACCAACCTCAATCCCATGCTCTCAACCTCTTACTTTCCGAAAGAATCGGGGACAAATCCAAAAATAATCGGTGAGTAATATGGGTATTATTTACACACACACACACACACACACACACATATCAGTAAATATTGCAGAAAATGTCTGCTTGATCACCAAAAACAAATAATGCTTACCTAGTGTTGCTTCTATCTCGAGTTGTACACAACATTCCTCCCAGCTGAACTGAATTCTGCAAAATGTCCCACTCCCCCAAGATAAGTCAATCCATAATGCCTTGCCAGACATTACACATTTATAGATCTTATCCCCTAATATATATCTTACTTCTGAAAAATAACCAACACAGAAGCCAGTCTTAGTCCAAATATAACAATTTTTTTAAAGTTATTAAAAATGCTCATTCTTGTGAGTACTATGGCTTCATGCCTACCCTTTGAACTTTGTGAGGTCTGTGCTGCTTGACTAACCAATGCTTGAGTCATGATGTCCCTTGTAGCACCTTTCCCTGAGGTGCCCATCATGCTGTGGCTGCATTTAGTTCAAGCAGAATGCTCAATTTTATTTATTTATTTTTCAGGATGAAGAAGCAATATAGCTATTGCCCAAAAAAATAAATAAATTGTAAGACAACCCATTCAAGCCTGGCATCCTAGGGGATCACTTATTTGCCTTTTTTCTTAAGGCTGGTCTTTGAGAAAACCAGTATGGATTCAGTAAGTTTGCTCCTGCACTGCTATATATCATAAAGTTAATGAACAAACAAATTGCAGTTTATGGTCTTTAGAAAGGCTGTCACCCCCACCCAAACTTTCACCCTCATTATTTAAATGCAATCAATGGGTACTCCTGGGATACATTTATGTATCAGTCAAGATGGAAATGTTCTGCATGGTGGGGAGTCACCATCCTCTTTAACTTAGATGACACACTTTTGCCACAAATAGTGAGAAAATAGGAAAAACACATTATGATAACAATTACATGACCCTGCAGTGACTAAAACTGACATTGTAGAGAGTTTTGGGCAAAGAGAGAAATTACAAAAATGAATGGCACAGGGGTATAAGTGATGCTTTCTCTGATGGATAAGTTTATGTGAAGGAATGCATGTTGCCAAGATCTTTACTCTAGATGTTTGGCAATATATATGTGAGCTCCAGGGACTAAAGCTGGGCAATGAAAAAATGCAGTTTACAAAGGTGCAAATTCAGTAGGATAGTGGCCTCCCCAGTGTTTTTACAGTAATAAAAGTGAATGCATTTTTTTCATGTTATTGTGGTAATTAGGGATAAAGCCCTGACTATGACCAAGGAGACACAGGTTCAGTTAGCAATCTGAAGGAGACACAGGTTCAGTTAGCAATCTGAAGGAGCTGCAAGGAGGATGGTTATGCCTATCTTGCTGGGGAGACTGTGGTAGAAAAGGGTGGCTTGTTCACTAAGCAGTGGCAAATGCCAGGACTTAATGTGATTTCCTGGCTGGGCATTTGGGATGGACAAGCAGGAGACAGGCTTTCTTTAGGGTTCCAATGTGAGTATGTCCATGCAGTCTACACCTCAGTGCCCTCCAAGTCTTAAAGTACATGTTGTCATGTCAGGATAGGGCTTGAGAAAAATCCCTTGTTGCATGAATATCATAGATGACACTGCTGGCTGCTAGCTCCTCTCTGCTTTTCCACTTCCTTTTCCGAACCTGTTTGACAGCTGAGACATTCCTAATGTCTGTGGTAGTACTGGTGGCATTTGACAGCATAGCAGCTGTGTTAAGCAGCTGATGGTTAGCTGGAAAAATGCAGGTGATCAAAAAAGCGGATTTGTTACAGCAGCATGATGTCATTTTTGTCTCATCTTACTCCACTTCTTATGAATACCTGTAAGTAATAGTTAAGGTCATAGGCGAGTAGGAGCTATACTAGGCAAGCTGTCAAAGGGATCATAAGATGCCAAGCTATGCATACCTTTATAGATGCACCTAAACGTTCTTGCCCCTTGTTTTGAACATTTAATAGTGCTGACCTCTGAAATTGAGCAGGTCTATACTTGATTAACTTGGTGTTAAATTGTATCAGCCAATCTAATCATCACATCTAGCCTGAAAGGTAGCCAAAATTGCTGTTTGCTTTTCTGGTAGGGGCAGCCAGGCTACTGAGTATAAGGATAATCATGCTAATCTGTGTGGAGAGGTGAAGGATTTAAGGTCTTTGGGGCCTTTCCATCTGAGTGACGTGCATTGATTTGTACATACCAAACCTGGCATTGTATTCAGTGATGGGTCTAATAAGGGAAATTGAAGTGGTAGAATTACTTTTTTTTTATCTTTTGATGATGGGTCTAATGATGAAGAGTACAGTGGTAGAATGACATTTCTGGATCCATAGAATGTTCCCCTGGATATTAACAGGGCACGATAGAATGGTTTCCAGACTATGGTGGAAACATGATGATTGAATATGAGGCACTTGTTCACATGTACCCAGGTCTGTTATGACGATGTCAGTTATTATTATTATTTGTTTGCTAGATTTGTTGATTTATGGTGAATCAGTTGTGAGACACACCAATGTCACCCTCACCAGGCTCGACAAGGAGAAGGTCACTGTCACTTGTCTGTCAGGTGCCAGAATCTGCTTCATCATGCACACACTTTAGCCTCTCCACAACAGGTACAACTATGACTCTGTCATTGTCCATGTTGGTGTGAATGACTTTGAGATGTACCTCCCTGGACTATATGAAGAGAGACATGATTGAGCTCCCAGGTAACATGTCCCAGGCAGGTATGACCCTAGCCCTAAGCAGCATCTTACCTTCACCAAGAGTGATACCACAATACTAACAAAAACTTGTTAACCCTGGGATTCCGGATCCTGACAAAGGTTGTTGCCACCCCCATTGTGCCTTTTTTAGGCAATGTCCCAAGGACAAATCTTCCAACACAAAATATTTGTCAAAAAGAAAATTGAAGGTCATGTGCCTTAACCTGAAAATGCACTCAGTGGAGGCTCTCCTCGCACTAGAAGATGCCAATGTCTGTGTGGTCATAGAAACTTGCTTCAGAGCACCTCTGCCTTACCAGGTTATACCTCATGCCACACATACTGACCCCAAAATGAGGTTGGGAAGACTAAAGGTGGAGTATCTATCTTCATCAAGGAGAGGCACACCTCCAGACTGGTTTGCCAGCGTGACACACTGGAACTACTCCAGATGAAACTGACAGTTGGCAAGATACCCATCCAAGTTATAGACATCTATAGACCCCCCCATGACTCAGGACACCCACTCCTCCTACCTGAACTTACTTGACTCCATCAAGGTACCCCTAATACCCTGATCCTTGATGACTTCAACTACCCCGCCATAGACTGGGTGAACTATTCCTGCACTAATGCATTCACCCAACAATTCCTTGACTTTATCAGTTCTAATGCACTAGACCAGCTCGTCTCATTCCCCACAAGGGGAGATAACATTCTGGACTTGGTTCTCACCAGCATGGGTGACCTCTGCACTACTCCCATAGTATGTTCTTCCCTGGTGAGATCAGATCATCCGTCTGTCTCATTCAAAGTTTGTATCCCCCCCAGCTGTAACTAGGCTAAAAAACTTCTCAAAAGCTGACTACAACCTCCTAAGGGAGGGTATCAGTAGCTTCACACCACCACCACCCTCAGTGGATGCAGACAACTGTGCTGAACAGTACACCAGTGCAGTATATGAGCACCTGTACAACTGCATGGACTCAGCCATATCCAACAGAACTAAAACCTGCTCCTCAAGAAAACACAAACCTGTCTGGTGGACATTCTCTGTCAACAGGCTTTACAACAAAAGGAAGAAACTGTTGTTCTTGGGTAAAAAGGAACAAATTCCAAACTGGAAAAACTCCCTCCTTAGCCTCAACAATCAAATTAGATCACTAGTGAAAACCTCCAAAGCCAATTATGAATCAAAACTAGCTTCCAAACAAAGGGAAACCACAATGCCTTCTTCAGTTACATCAGGAACCTCCAAGGCAAACCCCATGTTTGTTCTGAATTAGTACTTAATGGTATCACTTACACTGATCTTGCTAACTTAGCCAATCTGCTAGATAGGTTCAGATCAAACTTCAACTCCTGCCCCCCAAAAGCCCATTTGACATCCCTGATACTTGTTCTGCACCTCACATCTCCATAGATCTAGTGTTGAAGGCCCTATCAAAGGCAAAGAACACAGCTTCCATGGGACCTGATAGCACCATCTCCAGCAAGAACTAGCTTCGCCATTGAGCACCCTATTCAACTACAGCCTAAGTACAGGCTTTATTCCAGCAGAGTGGAGAACTGCCATTGTCATCCCTTTACACAAAGGTGATGCCACTATTGACCCTGGAAACAATCGCTCCATTAACTTGACAAGTCTGATTTGGAAAGCCATGGAGCGTATTATTATGGCTCTCATAAACAAGGACATAGGCAATCTCCAAGCAGTTGATCCCGCCCAGTTCGGATTTGTCAAGGGCAGATTTTGCCTATTGAACCTGGTTGACTTCCTTGAGACTGTATCAAGACCCTGAATAAGGGAAAGTCAGTACATGCAGCTTACCTTGACTTGGCCAAGGTCTTTGACACAATCTCCCACTCGGACATTCGAAAAACTAACTTAATTTGGCGTAAATCCATGTCTCATCAGGTGGGTGGCCAGCGAACTCACCAGTAGGACCAACAAGGTCAAAATAGGCACCTCCACCACTGACAGCAGACCTGTCACTTATTCTTAGAATTGAGGGGCAGAGCTGGGCAAAGTTTTTTACTGATCAGCTTGTGGGGTAATACAAGTATAACATGAATGCTTCCCGCAGATGTACTTTTTTAATGCAGTTTTGTAGTATAAGATATCCTGAAAGAGCGAGTAGGTGATTTTCCTGTCTGTACTTAATCCATCACTGGTAATGCTGGGTGCTACCTTACTTTTCCTTCTACAGCTCCTGCTGTGATTTTTGTAGCAGTATGATCAGTTTCTCCTGGTGCTGGTCATGGTTCCAACATTTCTTTGTAAGGATTTGCAGTAGTGGCAGACTAAGCAGGGAAGATAAAACAGTTTGCTCAGTTAAATTTTAGCTTGTCTCATGGAATCCTCATGTGTACCCAGGCCAGGAGGCACAAGACATAATCACACCACTTTTCCAAGGATATCCCCATGGTCTCTTCCTATGGGTCATGTTTGGAATATCTAGCTGTAGCTTCTTGGGGGGGTGTCATCACTTTTCAGCCTTTTAACTAAAGTCAAGTATAGTATACTTTTAAGATGCCAGGCTCACTTAAAAGGAGTGGCACGTTTGTTGGAGGCTTTTCTATCACTGAGCTAGAGAGAGTAGGCTTCTTTGCAGCATTGCTGAGCCTAATTTCCACCACTTGTACATGCAGTTTTGTTCTCAGTCACTATTCATTTCCATAGGTAAGTATGTGGCCATATTTTTTTTTTATCAAGAAACATCTTTATTTAATTATCGCTTATGACATAGTCAGTCATGCATATAAATAAATTAAAGCATATTTTCAGTTGCAAACATAATATATCACATATAATATTCAAGACAGTCATTGTCAGTCAAACATTACATAGATCATTCAATTCTTGCCTGCCTTTAAACCTCATTCTCCTCCAAAACATTATTCTGCATTTATTGTTTGCACAATTCCCATTTTTTTCTACATCATTTGCTCCTACCCTTTTCTAAAGATCCCACTTCCAGGTCTTTTATTTATTTTACTATGTTTACTGCTTTTAGTATGATTAGTTTAAACTTTGATTTCCATTTTCTACTAATAGTTTTTTTGGCAGACACCAGGATTAAAGTCAGCAAGGCTTTACTATGGCTAGGCAATTCCGATTCTGTATCACAGTTCAAAAAAATAATTTCCTTAGTTACACCAATTTGCTCACCCAGTATTTCTGACAGAGAAGTCTGCAGGGAATTTTTAGTCTTCCAACTCATTACAATCCCAAAAAATATGTTCCCAGTTACCTGTTTTTTCCTCATCACACCTCCAACATTCGCAATCTGCCTGAGGGAAAATTCTTTGGAGTCTGCTTGGGGTATAAAAATACCACTGCAAACACTTTCAAACAAAGATCCTAAATCTTCTGGAGTTTGTTGCATATTTGGGAGTCATACACACATCCTCCCATTTTTTCTTAGTGAATGGCTTATCCAGTCCCTCTTCCCAAGCCTTTCTAACCTCCTCTGATTGATTCCTATAGTTATCATGCAATATTTTATTTGCTGTACTAATTATCCCTTTTTAACAGCAGCTTCTGTTCTAGATTCTACTAAAAACTCTACCAGTGCTGGTCTTTTACTTAGAATCCCCCTATTCCTTTGTGTTTGTCTATACTCTGATATCAATCCTTGATAGAGAAGGCAATCTGTAGCCTGGAGTTTAAATGAATTGTTTACCTTTTCCCATTCTATTACCTTTCCATCTCTCATTATTTGCTCCCAATACATTGGTTCCTTTGCTCCTTTGTGAGTTTTCTTCAGTAATTCCAGCTCCTTCTTGCCTATTCTCTGTACCCTTAATTGCCGTGATCCCTATCTGCAGAATCTCCTTTCTCCATTCCTTTGTTGGCTTAGTTCATAGAATATTTTCTGCCACTTCGAGTATAATATTGTGTATGGGTATTCTTTAGGATCTGCATCCAAAATCCTAGTCTCTCCTTATTTCTTGACTCCCCCTCCCGTTTCATCATCATCATCCCTTTCCACTTTGAATTATAACTTTCTGCTTGTATAAGAATAAGGGCCTTAACTGTGTAACTCTAAAATACCCCTTCAAATCAGGTAATCCCAAACAATCTTGTTCAAATGGGAGGATCAGCATATACCACTTGAATCTTGCACTCCCCCCAAGATAAAGTCCTTCAACTCTTTATTAATTACTATCCACAACCTCTCCTCTGATTGATAAAAATATGTCTGACCTATGTATAAAACTAAAGGACTGAAAACATTTTCACTGCTTGATTCATGCTATCCATATCCATAAAACAGAGCTACCAATTTCTCTGTTTTTGTATTATCTTTTGTGTAGTCTTGTCGCTTGTACGGTCAGGATAAAACAGACAAACAGTTGTGGGTTCGGTTCAAGCAGCTTTATTTTATACAAATACTTCAGGATTAGGGCTTAGTAACTTAAACTTAAATAACTTATAAACAGACTGACTACTGCACTCACATATGTTAACACTCTGGCTGTTCTCTCAAAATGGCACTGCTGCCTGCACGTGCTCACTATTTATATGCACGGGCCTATACTTGGAAATGCTTCTTAAAGATACAACATATACTCTGTTCTACATCCTCTCTCTTTGAGAAATAGCTCATACACTAAATGACAACATCGTTTGACATGCATTTACACAAAACTAAACACAAATGAGGCAATCATGCCCAAGTTGTTGTTTATTTTACACTAGGTCTAGAAATGCAACCTGATCATGTGACATAAAAATTAGAACTTTGTCTAGCAACAGGGACTGTCTTTAAGGAATGTTCAACTTTAGGGAAATTTGGAACATAATCAGGAATGGGAATAGGTACTGAGACGTTGGAACAATAACTTTAGGACCTTTGAAAATGATACCATCTTCCATCAGCATCTCATCTCTGTAAAGAAAATAAGGTTGCACTTCTGCTTTGCTTTGACGGCCATCCAACATCAATGAAGTGGTTGAACTTTTGCAAAACTAGATCAGTCTTTGTATGATCTCTTAGCTCATCAAGTCTCGTGGTAGTAAAAGTACGCACTTCCATGACATCAAAGTCAAAATGCTCTGCATCAAGCTATTCTGTAGTATTTCTGGGCAATCTGGATAAGGTATCAGCCAGATAAAGAAGTTTGCCTTTTGGATAGACCATTTTGAAGTTGTATTTTTGTAATCTGAGCATCATTCTTTGTAGTCTTTCTGAAGCTGAATGCATAGGCTTCTTTAAAATACTGACTAGAGGTTGATGATCAGTCTCAATCTGAATAACTCGGCCATAAATCCAATTATGGAACTTCGAACATGTGAACACAATTGCCTAAAGTTCCTTCTCAGTTTGAGAATACTACGTTTCAGTTTGGGTAAGAGTTCTAGACACATAGGCTACTGGTCTGCCCTCTTGAAGAATAACTGCACCAAGACTGAAATTTGAAGCATCACAGGAAAGAATTACTGGTTTGTGGACATCCAAGTATCTCAGTGTAGATGGACTGGCAATTTTCTGCTTGAGATTATCAAATGCTGTCTGGTGCTGTTCTAACCATGACCAGGCAACATTTTTGAGTGCCAGCTCTCTTAAATGCGCTAATAATTCACTGAAGTCCGGTATAAACTTGCCCAAATACTTAACCATACCAAGGAAACGCTGTAGGGCTTGGGCATGTCTGGAGATGACAATGGTTGCTTGTTTGGAAGGGTCTGGTCGTAAGCCTGTACTGGTAAATAAATGACCTACATAAGTAACTTCTGGTAGCCTGAATTTACATTTCAGATGATTGAGTTTCAAGTTCACTTCACGCGCTCTGTCCAGAACTTTCCTAAGGTTTCTGTCATGCTCTCCTTCTCCATTACCTCCAACCAGTAAGTCATCCACTATTATAGCCCATGGATAACCCAAAAAATAAATTGCTTCATTGCACACTGAAAGACCTCACTGGCAGAATTTATTCTAAAATGCATTCTGAGAAATCTGTATCTACAAAATGGAGTACTGAATGTAGTCAGTAGTGAAGAATTGCGATCAAGCATTACATGCCAAAATGAACTCTGTGCATCCAAGACAGAAAAAACAGTGGCATTTGGCATAAGGGTAGCAACTTTCTCAACTGTACGCATAGGATGATGAAGCTTCTTTAATGCTTTGTTCAGGTCTCTTGGATCAACACATATTCGGATTTCATCTGAGCTTTTCTTATGAGCAACTACCATGGAAGACACCCACTCAATTGGTTCTGTGACTGGAGAACTCACACCTTGCTGCACCATCTTATATAACTGGACCTTGACTTTGTCCTACATAGCTATCGGAGCTCTCCTCACTGGTCTGACCATTAGACTGACCTCTGGGTCTATTTTCATGTAGTACAGAACTGGAAGTTTACCTAGCTTATTATCAAAAACATCAGCATACTCTGAGAAAATAGCATAGGTGAGGCTAGAACTAGGACAAATAGCATAGGTGAAGCTGGAAATAGGACATGTGCTTACATGGTGGACTTCTTTGGTAAAAGAAAGCAGTTTCATCCTTAAACTGTCTCTGAGACCTAATAATGACTGCACAAGTTTTCTGACTACATAGAATTGCAAGCTGTAACTGTTCCCAGCTGAATAGCATGAAAGCCCTACTGAGCCTTCGGTTTGAATCTCTTCAACTCCATAAGCAACAAGCTTCACACAATTAGCCACATTAAGTTGTTCACCAGTTCTTACTCTAGTAAATGTTTCTGCTGACATAACATTACACTCTAAACCAGTGTCCATGTTGAGCTCCATGGGTTTACCATTGATCAGGCAGTACAAAACTCCTCATTCTTTGCTTACAAATCTACTGCATTAACCTTTTCACTGATCACTGACACACCATCTACATATAAAGTAGGGTTGCAGCTTTCTACACAGTCAACTTGATTTTTTACCTTTCTTGATAACAGAATGAGGCTTGCTTGATTTACAAAACTTTTGAAAGTGGTTCCATTTTCTACACTTGTGCCATTGCTAACCAAATGCCAAGCAAGTCTCTCTTTTAGATTCATGAGTGGCACCACAATTACAACAGTTAACAATAAAACTTGACTTAGGATTTGCTGACTCACTCTTGTACTGTACTGAGCATATCCGTTTTACTGAGCTGGTCTTAGAACTTGCTGGAAATGTACAGGTCCTCCCTGGAAAACATGCAGAAGCTGCAGCTCCCATGTGCTTAAGCCTGTTTCTGTTAGCCATGTGCTGCATGCTGTCTATGTTTGCTCTACAGGCTGCTGAAACCATGTTCTTATCACTTGCAAGCATACTAGTTGTGTCTTTCTTTAAGCTCATGGATTTGATAAATCTGTATAGCTTTGCTCAATGTTAAATCACTGTCACAAGGCAAATCTTTCTCACTGCAGCATTATTAACACCACATGAAACCCTGTCTTTTATCAACTTGTCTTTCAAATCATCAAATCTGCACGTTTTAACTTTATTTCTCAAGTCAGTGCTATAAGCTGCAAAAGTTTCCCCTGTCTTTTGGTCTGTTGTATAAAATAGGTGCATCTCCAATGTAACATTTGTTTGGGGGTTACACATTTCTTTAAATTTATGTTTCAAGCACTCTGGGTCCTCTCTTCAGCCAGCACAACAAAAGGGTGGTTCCCCCCTGTCCTGCATATACTGCTGGTGCATACACAAATGGATGCTGTCTCTCAATGGCCTCCGAACCTGCTAAGTTAAGCAAAATTAATGCCTTGGTATGTGCATCTTTGTCAGAAAAAGCTGCTTGTATGAAAATGTCAGTCCTGCTCAAATACCCTCAATTTATCTGCGATGTTATGGTCAAACACAAGTGCACTGGGTCTGGGAAATGCTTCTGGCATATCAACACACAGTAGTACAGGCCCTTGAAATCATGCACGAACATACACACATATATTGCCAGAAGTTTATGCCAGAATTTGTAACTATGCCCAATAGCACAGCAGACTCTTTTAAACAACTGCACTTTGCAAAATAAGTCTCTGTAGCACAAGAACATTTTGAAATCACTATACTTTGCAAAACCACTCTTAGTGTAAGAAACACTTCAAAATGACTGAACTTTGCAAATGAACTGTATACAGCACAAGAAACCATTCAAAATGGCTGTACTTTGTGAAATAACTGTGTACAGTGTAAGAAACACTTTGAAATGGCGGCACTCTGTGAATAGATGTACACAGCACAAGAAACTTTTCGAAATGGCTTTTGCAAAATAACTCTACTTTACACACAGTAAACTCTTTGAAATAATTGCACTGTAATAAAGCACACACTGCAAACACTTTGTACAAACTGAGATACTTCGAACAGCTCTAGTTATGCTTTGAATGCTTCGGTCAATACGAAATAGTATCTCATGCCAAAACACAGTCGTTAAATAAAAAACATGCAGTCGCCTTGCTTTTCTAAGCTTATTGTGTCCTTTTATTGCACTCATTATGCTCTTTTGACCTGTTATCATGCTCCTTATACTTTTCTTGTGCTCATTTTACTTTAAACATGCTCGTTATGCAAATTGGAGGTAACTGAACCCCATATAAGTATTTCTGATAATTTTATCACATATCGTGTTTTCGAGCACTTTGCTTAATCAACAATGCATTTTCTGACTTTCATTTGATTAATATGTTTTGTGCTGCTCAATTGATTAATAATGCATTTTGTGCTTTACAAATGCTGCGTATCGTTTTCTTTGCAAAATAAATCATATGTGTGAGTTTTGGTTACCTGAAGTTTGTTTCTGGGCTTTTTTAATCGTCTGAGCACTGTATCACCTAGTCTGTTCAATATACCTTCACCGTCAACTCTCCACCTCATGGCTTGAAGAAGTTGTACTCTTAATCCCGGTTCTGACACCACGTCACTCATCTGGTCAGGATAAATTAGACAAGCAGTTGTGGGCTTGGTTCAAGCAGGTTTATTATATACAAACACATCAGGATTAGGGCTTAGTAACTTAAACTTAAGTAAACTTAAAAATAGACAGACTACTGCACTTATACATGTTAACACTTTGGCTGTTCTCTCAAAATGGCACTGCTGCCTACACATGCTCACTATACACAGGCCTACACTTGGAAATGCTTCTTAAAGATACAACACATGCTCTGTATCATCTCAAATATCCTTAGCCTCCATAACAGAATCATTTTAATCAATACACCCAAGTACTTCATTTTGTCATGTCCCCATAAATGTGAGTATTGCTGAACCAATTTGTGTGTGGGTACAAGGTTTACAGCTATTGCATTTATTTTAACATCATTACTTTTGTATCCTGAAAAGACTTGAAACTGTCTCTGAATATTTCACAACACTGGGGTGTCCTTTTATGGCTTTATCAGGTACAAAATAATATCATCTGTCAATAAAGCCAACTCTTTTTGATCACCATATCAGCCGTCTCCCAAAATTTCTGAGTCCCCCATTTTCTTTGCCAGTGGTTCTAAATATAACACTTTTAACAAAGGGGAAAGAACCCCCCCCCGATTCCTCTGTTCAAACAGAATCTATCACAGAGGACCCCCCCATTTAATTTTCACCTTCAGTACCTCATATCTTCCTAATTAACCTTATTCTGTCAAGGAATGCAAATGTTTCAATTGCCCCACTCACAAAATCCCATCCTACCCTGTCAAATGCCTTCTCTGCATAAAGACCCACCAATAACAGTATTCATTTCCTATATTCTGCTTCTCTCTGGATCATCCTTGTTCTATTAATGTTTTGTCTTCCCTCCACAAAACCACACTGATCCATATCTATCAATTTTGGTATCACCCCTGCCACTCCCCTGCCCTTCATTGACATAAACCATTTATAATCATGGTTTAGAATCAAAATGGGCCTCTATGAAGCTGGATCTAATGGGTCTTTACAATCTGCAGGCATCATAGTTTCCTCCAGGATGTTGGTGCCTCTCCTCCTTTTAAAATAGCGTTAAGCAAAACCTTCTAAATCTTCATCACCTTCTTTCCTCTTAGCTTCTAAACTTCCATAGGAGCACCATCCATTCCTGGAGGTTCTCCTGCAGATTGGTCATGCATCACCGTTTTTATTTCATCACCTCCTATCCCAACTACCAGCAACTGAGACTCCACTACCGCTAACCTTGAAATATTTCATTCTTCCGTAAACATTTCCATTTCTACTTTTTTACTTCCACATTTCTCTGCTTTATACAGATTTTCATAAAATTTCTAATGCATCCAGACTGTTTTTTTTTTTCTTGTTATAGGCTGCATAACAACCATTTTACTCTCCAATGCCTGAGCCGCTGTTCCAAAAGCCTCATTATCAAAAAACAATTGCTTAACAAAAATCTCTCTAAACTTATGCATATTATTCATAGTCCCTTATTTTCTCTTTAGCACTGTTCAGTTGTGCCTCTTCTTGTTGTGTGAGACTCTTGACCTTTGTCAGTCCCTCCAACAATTCCTGTTACTTCTCCACCATATCTCCTTTTCTTCCATTTCTACCATATTTTTGAACTCCACTTCCATTTTATCCCACTCCCTAACTATATTTTTTGAAGAAATTTGTATCTTTCCAAATAACTCCTGAATCATTTCCACTACCCATTCCGTAAATTCCTCTGGTGTTTAACAGATAGGTGGGGAAGCACCACTGTCTCATTTTTATTTCATAACCTTGCATTTTTGTTTTAGTTATTATTGGTGCTTGATCTAAAATAGTTATTGGGTGAATATCAAAACATTCAATTAAATGCACATGTTGCTGTGAAATATAAGATATTTCTGTCTAACCTAAGCCATTTTTTTACCATGGGGAATAATATATACATTTTCTCCGAGCTCCTACTGCTGAATTCACATCTTCCATACTAAATATTTTTATAAATTTCTTCAAAAGTCTACGCCTTTGTGTTATATTTTTCCTTCTATGTCCCCAGATTCATCCTCACTGTTGCAAATCAAATTCTAGTCCCCACCTTTTAGTAATATACCCTGCTAAAAGCTGATTATTTCTCCCAGAATTTTCTTAGGCTCCATTATAGCAGTTTTAGGTGGAATATAAATGCATGCCAGGGTGCATTTATAGTGCCACCCCAGGGTGTTCTGGCAGGGAGTAGAAATCATGGTTTCAGAGTGCCCTTATATTATACTAAGGATGTAGGTAGGTTGAAGGATGCGATTAGATCACACTGGGGTGTGTTAACACTGGACCCGAATGTGAGGCAAATTGTGGGTGCTGCCCCAGGTTTTGTCCATAAGAATAGATTGAATTTAAAGAAATTGCTGTGTTATCCTGTTTTGGATGGTGGAGATAATAGGGTTGCTGGTACTGTACCCTGTAGTAGTTGTAACTGTTATTGTTCCATAGACACTGATGTCCATTTTTATCACCTTGTCTATGGCACTAACCATGAAGTTAGAGTTCATGCAAACTGTGAATCTACACATGTTTATGTGGCCTCCTATGGAGCCTGTGCTGCGTTTTATGTAGGCAATACGGACAGGAGGCTGAGGGACAGGATAAGGGAACATCTCTACCAGATCAGGATTCATTCCACTGTCAATGCTCTGTCCAAACATGTCTTGTCTAATAATTCCACACATCTTTTTTGTTTTAAAGTACTAGATCTTACACACACTAGTTTTTTGGGGATGTGAGGGGTAGAACTGAGAGTAATGAATCTAAATGGATTGTTAGACTTAGAGCAGATGTTTTTCCTGGACTGAATGAGAAAGTACCATTGAAACCTTTCCTGAAGTCCAGGAGATTGAAGTGATATGTATGACTATGCTTTTTACATATATTATGAGAGCATTTTTATGAGAGGATTTATTGTTAGTGTTGTGCAATTAGTATGAATTTATGCAGATTTTTGTTTTTATGCATTTCTATTCATGTTTTATGAGTGGTATAGGCGTTTTATTTTACTATGGTTACTGTATTTTAGAGTAAGCACTTTATTTATGTTGCGTACTATGATATTTGCACTGTGTCTTTAATGGTTTATCTGTTTTTGCACTTTTTTGCCATATAAGGGTGTACAAGAGGGGGGGTTCTTTTGGTCTGAAGAAGCCTATCCAGGTGAAAGCGCCACGACGCCTTCTGTTTGTATCACAATAAATCCGAATTTTAAAGTTCATGAAGCAGCAGTTCTTTCAGCTTTGTTTCCTGCATTTTGGTTAGTGCTGTGTTTACTGCCTGCATCACTACTGTGCCTTTTATGTTAGAATCCTCTTCTGTTTAATAGCTCACTTTTTGCTGGACAAGCTTTTGTATTTCCTTCTTAGCAAGTTCTACATCAAAAATGCCTTTGGCCCTCCACGAAAAAATATTTTGGAGGTAGCTGGATGCAGCAGCCTGAACCTCGTGCCTGCGTCTTGTCGTTCCATGATTGCAGGAATAAATGTACTCCTCTTCTGCTTACTGTACAGTAATCACTTTCCTCAAACACTCTTTTTTTTTCTCGAAATTTTAGTACTTTGTCCTTCTGCCACAGTTTTTGTCAGCATCAACTCTTTTTGCTTGGTAGTTTTGCATCTTTACTATTAGAGGTCTTGGCTGCTCTGTCATGGCTAGGTTTGGAGCAAACACATGATGCGCCCTTTCAGTTAACATCTCCTGCTGTAGATAGCAGTCTAGATGCTTATATGTACAGTCATAAAATACATACAATCTGTTCTTTCCAGTTGGTCTGGTACAGCAGAAAATCTCTGACTTTCCCTATGTACTCTGTCCTCTAATTCTACCATTTTTGGAACATCTCTTCTTGAGCAGTTTCATACTCATACAGCCTTTACTTCATTTTGACCTCTGAATTTTGTAGTTTTGAATATATGTTTAAAGCTTCTTCTATCTTTTTCAGCCTTTTGTCATTTGAGATAATATACTCCTTCAGTGTTTCATTTACTTTAATCAGCCCTGTGCACATTTGGCTTATTTTCTCCTCTGGATTACTGGAAGTCATCGCTATACCACTGAAGAACAGAATTAAAAAAAAAAAAAAAAACAACCAGCAAGTAACCAGAAATTGTTTAATAATTCTCTAATATCTCGGCCAAAAGCCTTCAAGGAGTAAAATGTTAAAAAATCACCTGCCTTATATATGCACACTAATAAGATAATTAAACCATTAATTAAACAATACTACAAAAAATCTCCAATTACACTCCCAGATTTAACCCGTTTGAAACCAAAGTACTAAATTTCAAAATATACAGATTCTTTATATAACGATTTGTTTTTTATACAGACACTGTCCTATTGACCAACATCAACCTTTTCTAAAATTGTACCCTGTAGGCCTACAACTTCTCCCCCATGGAATTTGTTAAAGTGTTCAGCTATAGAACTTTCCTTTTATCCATTAATGTTGTTGTTGTTTGTCTTTCGGCTTTTTCCCAGTAAGGGGTCGCCACAGTGGAACTCCGGTCCGCTAATGATTGGCAGTAGATTTTTACGAAACGCCAAGGTGCCAGCTGGACGCCCAACTTTGAACGTAGGCATGCCCATTTACGCACGCATGTCTTTCAAATGCTACCCAACCGCAGGGAGGACATGCAGACTCCACACACAAGGCACTCCCAAGCCACGCCGAGAATCGAACGGGAAAACCTCTTGCTGTGAGGTAACAATGCTACCGCCGTACCACCGCGGCATTCCTATCCCTTATATGTTCTAATATTCTAACTTTAAATGGTCTTTTTTACTTTCTGCTTTATAAAGTTTATTGCAGGAACATTTTAAGGCATATATAATGCCCTTTGTATCACATCCATATAATCCCTGCACCCTAAAACTAAGGCCATTAATTTTTGGAAAGCTCTTAACTACATATTTACAACCTTTATATTTCCCACAGGATATAGTTCCATTTTATGTCATAGTCAGTGTAATAGTTACCGAAGCAGTAACAAACTTTCCACGGACTAAAAAGTCCTTAATACTTCTTCCTTTCTTATAGGACAAAATAGGGACTCAGCTCACCCATTTAGAAAAGTCTCTCAGAGATGTCAAATAACCCCATTAAAACTTTACCAAATCTACTAACTTGACACTAAACACACTATATGTAGTAACAAAATATATTTTGTCTCTCTTTCAATGTGTTATTTCAGTATCTTGCCCCTACATCTTCTCATTTTTCCAACCATTCTTCATGCATTCCCCCAAAAACATATCCCAACACTTATCCAATACTTCTCCATTATAATCTCTATTAATAAGCATCATAATTCTTCTTTCTATTCCTTTTGATATCTAGATCATTATTACAGACTCTTTGTACTCTTAAAAACTCACCTTAAGGTAAAGCCTGTAGAGTATGGGGTGGATGGCAACTCTGTCCTTGTAAATATTGGATTCCATCTTGAAATTTCCTGTGTACTGATGTTCTAATACTATTCCCATCACTTATGTTCACTACCACATCTAGGAAGGAAACCCATTTTGCTGATTTTCAACCCATCAAATTTTAAATCAACTCTATTCTGTTGTAACTCGGATATAAATTCACCCACAAAATCTTGACTTCCTTCACACAAGAAGATCAAGTCATCAATAAATATGTAATATTTTATAACAGATTGTTGAAAAAAATCCAATTTATGTAAAACTCTACCTCAAACAAACCCATACATAAATTTGCATAAATGGAGGCAAACGCTGCCCCCATTACTGTGCCCTGTTTTTGATGATATAAAATTTGATTAAATTCAAAACAGTTATTAGCAAAACATAAATATTTTAATTCCATAACATATTTAGCTACTGGACTCCCTCCCAGAAAGAATATTAAAGCCTCCATCCCAAAACTGTGGTGAATATAAAGTGTATAGGTTCTTCACATGTAACGTGACCCAGTCCATATCCTGGATACATTGAATGTTTTGGATCTTCTCTAAGAAATCAAAGGCATCTTTTATATATGAAGGTAAAATACACACCTTTGCTAATAAATATGAAGGCAAGAACTGACCCTTTTTGTGCAAAAAAAAGTCTACCTGAGCTATAGGGTGGCCAGGAGGATTCATTAAATCCTTATGTACCTTTGGTAAACATTAGAAATATGCTATTGTACAACCATCATAATTAATTTTTTTTCAACATCTTCTTTAGAAAAATAACACAGGCTTAAACCCTTACTTAATAATCCATCATATTCCCTCATCTTTATCATAAACTTCCATCTGACAAATGTTTATAACACGCCTAAATATTGTAGATAATGCATTACAGCTAGCTTATTTCCCTTATCTGCAGGTCTGAATATTAATTCCCTTTGTGTACTTAAAGATTGTAATACTTTCCATTCATTTTTAGTCAGGTTATAGCTAACACCATTCATTTGTGTACTAAATTCAAAAAAAATCTTTCTCAACTGTAAAGTTTAACATAGTGGAGAAGTGTTGCACTCCTTCATGCAGTAAAGGTGGTATAAAAGTACTTTTATATTCAATATGACTAGTGGCTGGAAGTCATGTCTTGCACAAAAGCTGGAGTTTGAACTGCTTTATGCTGAGAAGCTGCAGGATTCTTCCTGGCCAGCATTTTCTCCTCACCTTTTATGATTGTTTTTCATTTAGGTTCTCTAAATCTCTTCTTTGCTGGCATTCAGGCAGTGTACTTACTAGCAAGTAACTGAAATTTACCTAAAAAGACAAATTCACTGGCTACCTTTTCTGAGTTTCTGTTTTCACACTGGGAGAGCTGAAATTAAGCTGTTACTGAATGTGCACCCATCTTGGAAGTTCATTGTGGCCACTGTTTGGTAAACTAAGAGTTTTGTTTGCTAACTGAGTTTATCACTACAGATAAGATCAGTAACTACAAGACTGCAATAGTTAGTTAAATTTTCTAGTCCATCACGTAATCCATCTTGCAGTTGTGACAAACAACACCTCCAAATTTAAAGTCATTGTGGTCCCTGAAAAAGGGAGTGAAGTGCACTCCTAAAATTAAGGGGTTGAGTACAGCTTCCATAGTAAACAAGTTAAGCACTTGCATCCAGTCCAGCGGTCCTGCTGTGTTGCAGTGTGTTTGTCTCAGACATATCTCATGGAATGGAGAAGAGGAGCAACCTTTTCCTGATAAAGATAGGTGCAACAGTAGAGGATGGGGTAAGCATTTGAAGAAGATTTTGGAAAACCTGACCACTCAACTGTCATTTGTGGTACAATGCAGATACATGCAAAATACTGCACTTGGGCCAAACAATCCTGGTGTGAGGCATCAGCTGGTGAGCTGAACTGAAAGCACTAATGCAGGAAGAAGGTCTGGGTGTAGCTACAGTCAGGACTCTACCACCAAGAAAATGGTGAGAGGGAAGTGGAAGCAGGAAACAATGCTGGGTTATATTCTCAAAGAGATAGATTGCAGAGGTAAAAAGGTAATGCTTCAACTCTACAGAACCCTAATTAGATCACATCTTGAACGCTGTGTTCAATTCTAGAGGTCACAGAAGAAAGATATCAAGCTGTTGAAAGGAACCCAAGAAAAGCCACCATAAAAGTGCATGGCATCATAAAAGGGTTCTCATCCAGGAAAAAAAGAGGTTATTGTTCCCCTCTACTCGTCACTCATTAGACCCATTATAGAGTACAACGCCCCTTTTGAATGTACCTCACAAGACATCTGCAGCAGCTGAAAAGGCCACAGAAGTACCTCACAAAGAGGATTACTGGCCTCAAACAAATGCCCTACACTGACAGCCTCAAAAAACACCAGCTTTACTCCATAGCATATTGCCTACTCCGAGGTGATCTCTGCCTAACATATAAAGCTATGTCAAACCCAGAGCTGTTGGACATGCTACACCTAAAGAAATCCCAGTCCCTCCAAGCTACATGCTCTAGGGACCTAAACCTTGTCACCACAATAAATAGGACATGCTAGAGGAATAGATTCCTGTCCCAGAGACTTCCTATACTCTGGAACAAGCTACCCATCTATGTCAAGCAAAGTTCTTCATTAGCACTCTTTAAGAAAAATCTTGATGAGTGGATGGGAAATAGGAAATACACTCCAGGGATCACTTCTGTGTCTCTGCTGGACAGTGGCATAGGAAAATAACTTTCTTGGGTGGGGTAAGCTATGGTACCTTGCTGGCTAGGCTTACGTAGGCCCTTGGGCTGATAGCCTAGTACCTACCTATGAACCTATGAAATGGTATGGCCAGAGACTTAGTAGAACTAGAAGTCTTCACAGGAGAAACCAGAAATGGTAGGAGGCATGTGATAAGGGTGTGAAAGCAGATGAACTCCTTCTAATGCTCTCTCCAGTCTATAAGACAGATACTTTCCATTAATCATTTGACATTCTAACTCCAAACCCAAGAAGTCACTAACTCAGGAGTTAAAATCCCTCCTCAAACTACGGGGTGAATCCTGGCACTACTGGAAATCTTATCCTACTCCAGAAAACAAGGACCAGTATACAAATATAAGGAACCTGTCCAAAAAGCCATTAGAAGACACAAAAGTCATTCCATGATATACCTCCAAAACTCTCTGAAATACATCCCCAGGGAATTTTAGAAAGAAGTCAGTAACCTCACAGGACATAACCTGCCTCACACTTTTACAAGTACTTCCTTCAGCTTGACTACAAATGATTTCCACAGAGACTTCAGCAACCTCCCCAAATGGGCTGCAGATACCCCCACAAATGCTTCGCCATCTCACCCACAATGTCTTCCTGTCTTTTATTTCTAGCAGAGCGCATCCAAAGTTAATATCCCTTTACTGGAACAAACACAGTTGGAAGGTCCGCAGATATAGACAACTTACATCCACAGTTCATATATCACTGTCATAACTTCACTAGTTCTCCCCTAAAGCACATCTTTAATCTTTGTCTTGCTACTAACAGTATTTTTAATGTTTGGGAATCTGCCATAGTAAAACCACTGCCCAATCAAAAGAGGCCACACACTCTTCATACCACCACTCCATTTCAATTGTTCCAACCACATGCAAAATCTCAGAGAAAATTGTCTACTTTCAAATCATAGAATATATTGGTAAATACCACCTTCTATCACAAAAGAAATAACATGGCTACTGATCAGAGAGAAGACAACCAAAGTCATCTGGTCTTTGATTGATGACATTCTCCTATCAGTGGACAATGGCATGCTCTGAGGTACAGTTTTACAGACCACACCAGAACCTTTATCACTCCTCCTCTTAGAATTAGATATTAGCCCTGATACCATCCCTTGGTTCCAAAATTGCCTGATGAACCACTGTTTCTCAGTGAACTATAACTCCTGTACCTCTCTCTCTTTCTCCTACTCCTCTCCACTACTCAAAGGTGTACCTCAAGGATTTATTCTTGCTTCCCCTTCTGTTCTCTATATAGACAAAAAAAAACTTCCACTTGAACTTCCTTATTTTCCTCTCCCCCTTTTAACCTGACAGAACGGTTCCTGTTGGATTTGTATGAGTTTGTGAGATCTGTCCCCGTTGATCTCCCATATTATTTACTCACGATGGATGTTCAGTCCCTATTCACTGTGATACCAAACAGAGATGGGGTGCAGTTGGTGTCTGATTACTTGAAGGACAAATCTGGATTAGATAGTGATGCAGTGGATTTGTTAGCTTTGTTTTTGGAAGTTGTGTTAGAGAACAACATTTTTTTATTTTGGCTCTCAGTGCTATTTACAGATGGATGGCGTGGCTATGGGCACTTCTTGTGCCAATAGCTATGCCAACCTCTTTATGGCTGTATGGGAGACCAAGTTCTTGTTTGGTATAGGTGATTTTTCGAAGAACGTGATGTTTTATAGGCGTTTTGTAGATGATGTGTTTTTCCTTTGGAAGGGCATGAAAGAGGAGTTATCTTTCTTCCTGGAGAGAGTTAATGGTCTAACGCAATATCTGAAATTTACCCATGAGGTTTCTGAGAATTGGATTTCCTTTTTGGATGTTTACGTTCAGAGATTGGAAAGTGGCCTATTGAACACAGGAGTGTATAGAAAAGAGTGTTAACGTAATTCCTATCTCCATAGATGCAGTATGCATCCAGGTTACATCTTTGGTAATATTGTGAGGGGTCAGGTTACACGGACATCACGGTATAATCCCAATCAGGATGGTTTTGAGGCAGATGTTGGGGATTTATGTGAGAGGTTAAAGAGCAGGGAATATCAGACATCTGATATGGAGAGAGGATTGGCAGACCTCATTAATTTGAGGGAACAAGCTGCTGCACCCTTTTTCTCTGAGACCGGAGTGGACCATGATGGCCCCCCCCCAGGGTGTTCTGGCAGGGAGTAGAAATCATGGTTTCAGAGTGCCCTTATATTATACTAAGGATGTAGGTAGGTTGAAGGATGTGATTAGATCACACTGGGGTGTGTTAACACTGGACCCGAATGTGAGGCAAATTGTGGGTGCTGCCCCAGGTTTTGTCCATAAGAATAGATTGAATTTAAAGAAATTGCTGTGTTATCCTGTTTTGGATGGTGGAGATAATAGGGTTGCTGGTACTGTACCCTGTAGTAGTTGTAACTGTTATTGTTCCATAGACACTGATGTCCATTTTTATCACCTTGTCTATGGCACTAACCATGAAGTTAGAGTTCATGCAAACTGTGAATCTACACATGTTTATTTGGCCTCCTATGGAGCCTGTGCTGCGTTTTATGTAGGCAATACGGACAGGAGGCTGAGGGACAGGATAAGGGAACATCTCTACCAGATCAGGATTCATTCCACTGTCAATGCTCTGTCCAAACATGTCTTGTCTAATAATTCCACACATCTTTTTTGTTTTAAAGTACTAGATCTTACACACACTAGTTTTTTTGGGGGGATGTGAGGGGTAGAACTGAGAGTAATGAATCTAAATGGATTGTTAGACTTAGAGCAGATGTTTTTCCTGGACTGAATGAGAAAGTACCATTGAGACCTTTCCTGAAGTCCAGGAGATTGAAGTGATATTTATGACTATGCTTTTTACATATATTATGAGAGCATTTTTATGAGAGGATTTATTGTTAGTGTTGTGCAATTAGTATGAATTTATGCAGTTTTATGTTTTTTATGCATTTCTATTCATGTTTTATGAGTGGTATAGGCGTTTTTATTTTACTATGGTTAATGTATTTTAAAGTAAGCACTTTATTTATGTTGTGTACTATGATAGTTGCACTGTGCCTTTAATGGTTTATCTGTTTTTGCGCCTTTTTGCCATATAAGGGTGTACAAGAGGGGGGGTTCGTTTGGTCTGAAGAAGCCTATCCAGGTGAAAGCGCTTACGACGTCTTCTGTTTGTATCACAATAAATCTGAATTTTAAAGTTCATGAAGCAGCAGTTCTTTCAGCTTTGTTTCCTGCATTTTGGTTAGTGCTGTGTTTACTGCCTGCATCACTACTGTGCCTTTTATGTTAGAATCCTCTTCTGTTTAATAGCTCACTTTTTGCTGGACAAGCTTTTGTATTTCCTTCTTAGCAAGTTCTACATCAAAAATGCCTTTGGCCCTCCACGAAAAAATATTTTGGAGGTAGCTGGATGCAGCAGCCTGAACCTCGTGCCTGCGTCTTGTCGTTCCATGATTGCAGGAATAAATGTACTCCTCTTCTGCTTACTGTACAGTAATCACTTTCCTCAAACACTCTTTTTTTTCTCGAAATTTTAGTACTTTGTCCTTCTGCCACAGTTTTTGTCAGCATCAACTCTTTTTGCTTGGTAGTTTTGCATCTTTACTATTAGAGGTCTTGGCTGCTCTGTCATGGCTAGGTTTGGAGCAAACACATGATGCGCCCTTTCAGTTAACATCTCCTGCTGTAGATAGCAGTCTAGATGCTTATATGTACAGTCATAAAATACATACAATCTGTTCCTTCCAGTTTGTCTGGTATAGCAGAAAATCTCTGACTTTCCCTATGTACTCTGTCCTCTAATTCTACCATTTTTGGAACATCTCTTCTTGAGCAGTTTCATACTCATACAGCCTTTACTTCATTTTGACCTCTGAATTTTGTAGTTTTGAATATATGTTTAAAGCTTCTTCTATCTTTTTCAGCCTTTTGTCATTTGAGATAATATACTCCTTCAGTATTTCATTTACTTTAATCAGCCCTGTGCACATTTGGCTTATTTTCTCCTCTGGATTACTAGAAGTCATCGCTATACCACTGAAGAACAGAATTAAAAAAAAAAAAAAACAACCAGCCAGTAACCAGAAATTGTTTAATAATTCTCTAATATCTCGGCCAAAAGCCTTCAAGGAGTAAAATGTTAAAAAATCACCTGCCTTATATATGCACACTAATAAGATAATTAAACCATTAATTAAACAATACTACAAAAAAATCTCCAATTACACTCCCAGATTTAACCCGTTTGAAACCAAAGTACTAAATTTCAAAATATACAGATTCTTTATATAACAATTTGTTTTTTATACAGACACTGTCCTATTGACCAACATCAACCTTTTCTAAAATTGTACCCTGTAGGCCTACAACTTCTCCCCCATGGAATTTGTTAAAGTGTTCAGCTATAGAACTTTCCTTTTATCCATTAATGTTGTTGTTGTTTGTCTTTCGGGTTTTCCCAGTAAGGGGTCGCCACAGTGGAACTCCGGTCCGCTAATGATTGGCAGTAGATTTTTACGAAACGCCAAGGTGCCAGCTGGACGCCCAACTTTGAACGAAGGCATGCCCATTTACGCACGCATGTCTTTCAAATGCTACCCAACCGCAGGGAGGACATGCAGACTCCACACACAAGGCACTCCCAAGCCACGCTGAGAATCGAACGGGAAAACCTCTTGCTGTGAGGTAACAATGCTACTGCCGTACCACCGCGGCATTCCTATCCCTTATATGTTCTAATATTCTAACTTTAAATGGTCGTTTTTACTTTCTGCCATATAAAGTTTATTGCAGGAACATTTTAAGGCATATATAATGCCCTTTGTATCACATCCATATAATCCCTGCACCCTAAATCTAAGGCCATTAATTTTTGGAAAGCTCCTAACGACATATTTACAACCTTTATATTTCCCACAGGATATAGTTCCATTTTATGTCATAGTCAGTGTAATAGTTACCGAAGCAGTAACAAACTTTCCACGGACTAAAAAGTCCTTAATACTTCTTCCTTTCTTATAGGACAAAATAGGGACTCAGCTCACCCACTTAGAAAAATCTCTCAAAGATGTCAAGTAACCCCAATAAAACTTTATCAACTCTATTACCTTAAAACTAAAAATACTATATGTAGTAACAAAATATACTTTATCTCTCTTTCAATGTGTTATTTCAGTATCTTGCCCCTACATCTTCTCATTTTTCCAACCATTCTTCATGCATTCCCCCAAAAACATATCCCAACACTTATCCAATACTTCTCCATTATAATCTCTATTAATAAGCATCATAATTCTTCTTTCTATTCCCTTTTGATATCTAGATCATTATTACAGACTCTTTGTACTCTTAAAAAACTCACCTTAAGGTAAAGCCTGTAGAGTATGGGGTGGATGGCAACTCTGTCCTTGTAAATATTGGATTCCATCTTGAAATTTCCTGTGTACTGATGTTCTAATACTATTCCCATCACTTATGTTCACTACCACATCTAGGAAGGAAACCCATTTTGCTGATTTTCAACCCATCAAATTTTAAATCAACTCTATTCTGTTGTAACTCGGATATAAATTCACCCACAAAATCTTGACTTCCTTCACACAAGAAGATCAAGTCATCAATAAATATGTAATATTTTATAACATATTGTTGAAAAAAATCCAATTTATGTAAAACTCTACGTCAAACAAACCCATACATAAATTTGCATAAATGGAGGCAAACGCTGCCCCCATTACTGTGCCCTGTTTTTGATGATATAAAATTTGATTAAATTCAAAACAGTTATTAGCAAAACATAAATATTTTAATTCCATAACATATTTAGCTACTGGACTCCCTCCCAGAAAGAATATTAAAGCCTCCATCCCAAAACTGTGGTGAATATTAAGTGTATAGGTTCTTCACATGTAACGTGACCCAGTACATATCCTGGATACATTGAATGTTTTGGATCTTCTCTAAGAAATCAAAGGCATCTTTTATATATGAAGGTAAAATACACACCTTTGCTAATAAATATGAAGGCAAGAACTGACCCTTTTTGTGCAAAAAAAAGTCTACCTGAGCTATAGGGTGGCCAGGAGGATTCAGTAAATCCTTATGTACCTTTGGTAAACATTAGAAATATGCCATTGTACAACCATCATAATTAATTTTTTTTCAACATCTTCTTTAGAAAAATAACACAGGCTTAAACCCTTACTTAATAATCCATCATATTCCCTCATCTTTATCATAAACTTCCATCTGACAAATGTTTATAACATGCCTAAATATTGTAGATAATGCATTACAGCTAGCTTATTTCCCTTATCTGCAGGTCTGAATATTAATTCCCTTTGTGTACTTAAAGATTGTAATACTTTCCATTCATTTTTAGTCAGGTTATAGCTAACACCATTCATTTGTCTACTAAATTCAAAAAAATCTTTCTCAACTGTAAAGTTTAACATAGTGGAGAAGTGTTGCACTCCTTCATGCAGTAAAGGTGGTATAAAAGTACTTTTATATTCAATATGACTAGTGGCTGGAAGTCATGTCTTGCACAAAAGCTGGAGTTTGAACTGCTTTATGCTGAGAAGCTGCAGGATTCTTCCTGGCCAGCATTTTCTCCTCACCTTTTATGATTGTTTTTCATTTAGGTTCTCTAAATCTCTTCTTTGCTGGCATTCAGGCAGTGTACTTACTAGCAAGTAACTGAAATTTACCTAAAAAGACAAATTCACTGGCTACCTTTTCTGAGTTTCTGTTTTCACACTGGGAGAGCTGAAATTAAGCTGTTACTGAATGTGCACCCATCTTGGAAGTTCATTGTGGCCACTGTTTGGTAAACTAAGAGTTTTGTTTGCTAACTGAGTTTATCACTACAGATAAGATCAGTAACTACAAGACTGCAATAGTTAGTTAAATTTTCTAGTCCATCACGTAATCCATCTTGCAGTTGTGACAAACAACACCTCCAAATTTAAAGTCATTGTGGTCCCTGAAAAAGGGAGTGAAGTGCACTCCTAAAATTAAGGGGTTGAGTACAGCTTCCATAGTAAACAAGTTAAGCACTTGCATCCAGTCCAGCGGTCCTGCTGTGTTGCAGTGTGTTTGTCTCAGACATATCTCATGGAATGGAGAAGAGGAGCAACCTTTTCCTGATAAAGATAGGTGCAACAGTAGAGGATGGGGTAAGCATTTGAAGAAGATTTTGGAAAACCTGACCACTCAACTGTCATTTGTGGTACAATGCAGATACATGCAAAATACTGCACTTGGGCCAAAACAATCCTGGTGTGAGGCATCAGCTGGTGAGCTGAACTGAAAGCACTAATGCAGGAAGAAGGTCTGGGTGTAGCTACAGTCAGGACTCTACCACCAAGAAAATGGTGAGAGGGAAGTGGAAGCAGGAAACAATGCTGGGTTATATTCTCAAAGAGATAGATTGCAGAGGTAAAAAGGTAATGCTTCAACTCTACAGAACCCTAATTAGATCACATCTTGAACGCTGTGTTCAATTCTAGAGGTCACAGAAGAAAGATATCAAGCTGTTGAAAGGAACCCAAGAAAAGCCACCATAAAAGTGCATGGCATCATAAAAGGGTTCTCATCCAGGAAAAAAAGAGGTTATTGTTCCCCTCTACTCGTCACTCATTAGACCCATTATAGAGTACAACGCCCCTTTTGGAATGTACCTCACAAGACATCTGCAGCAGCTGAAAAGGCCACAGAAGTACCTCACAAAGAGGATTACTGGCCTCAAACAAATGCCCTACACTGACAGCCTCAAAAAACACCAGCTTTACTCCATAGCATATCGCCTACTCCGAGGTGATCTCTGCCTAACATATAAAGCTATGTCAAACCCAGAGCTGTTGGACATGCTACACCTAAAGAAATCCCAGTCCCTCCAAGCTACACGCTCTAGGGACCTAAACCTTGTCACCACAATAAACAGGACATGCTGGAGGGATAGATTCCTGTCCCAGAGACTTCCTATACTCTGGAACAAGCTACCCATCTATGTCAAGCAAAGTTCTTCATTAGCACTCTTTAAGAAAAATCTTGATGAGTGGATGGGAAATAGGAAATACACTCCAGGGATCACTTCTGTGTCTCTGCTGGACAGTGGCATAGGAAAATAACTTTCTTGGGTGGGGTAAGCTATGGTATCTTGCTGGCTAGGCTTACGTAGGCCCTTGGGCTGATAGCCTAGTACCTACCTATGAACCTATGAAATGGTATGGCCAGAGACTTAGTAGAACTAGAAGTCTTCACAGGAGAAACCAGAAATGGTAGGAGGCATGTGATAAGGGTGTGAAAGCAGATGAACTCCTTCTAATGCTCTCTCCAGTCTATAAGACAGATACTTTCCATTAATCATTTGACATTCTAACTCCAAACCCAAGAAGTCACTAACTCAGGAGTTAAAATCCCTCCTCAAACTACGGGGTGAATCCTGGCACTACTGGAAATCTTATCCTACTCCAGAAAACAAGGACCAGTATACAAATATAAGGAACCTGTCCAAAAAGCCATTAGAAGACACAAAAGTCATTCCATGATATACCTCCAAAACTCTCTGAAATACATCCCCAGGGAATTTTAGAAAGAAGTCAGTAACCTCACAGGACATAACCTGCCTCACACTTTTACAAGTACTTCCTTCAGCTTGACTACAAATGATTTCCACAGAGACTTCAGCAACCTCCCAAATGGGCTGCAGATACCCCCACAAATGCTTCGCCATCTCACCCACAATGTCTTCCTGTCTTTTATTTCTAGCAGAGCGCATCCAAAGTTAATATCCCTTTACTGGAACAAACACAGTTGGAAGGTCCGCAGATATAGACAACTTACATCCACAGTTCATATATCACTGTCATAACTTCACTAGTTCTCCCCTAAAGCACATCTTTAATCTTTGTCTTGCTACTAACAGTATTTTTAATGTTTGGGAATCTGCCATAGTAAAACCACTGCCCAATCAAAAAGAGGCCACACACTCTTCATACCACCACTCCATTTCAATTGTTCCAACCACATGCAAAATCTCAGAGAAAATTGTCTACTTTCAAATCATAGAATATATTGGTAAATACCACCTTCTATCACAAAAAGAAATAACATGGCTACTGATCAGAGAGAAGACAACCAAAGTCATCTGGTCTTTGATTGATGACATTCTCCTATCAGTGGACAATGGCATGCTCTGAGGTACAGTTTTTACAGACCACACCAGAACCTTTATCACTCCTCCTCTTAGAATTAGATATTAGCCCTGATACCATCCCTTGGTTCCAAAATTGCCTGATGAACCACTGTTTCTCAGTGAACTATAACTCCTGTACCTCTCTCTCTTTCTCCTACTCCTCTCCACTACTCAAAGGTGTACCTCAAGGATTTATTCTTGCTTCCCCTTCTGTTCTCTATATAGACAAAAAAAACTTCCACTTGAACTTCCTTATTTTCCTCTCCTCCTATATTCCTCCTATATACAGATGACAGAGTCCTCTTTTGCTCCAACCACTCCCTGACTACCTTACAGCAATATCTTCAGTCTGACTTCATCTGCTTCAGTGAGTGTATTGCTATAAAAAAACTCATACTAAATGTATGCTTTTTGTTACTAAACAAAATCTCAGCAGATCCAAAAAACTTAAATAATATATGATCACAACAATCATCCCTTAGAGCAAGTCTCTTCTTTCAAGTGTATTGATCTCTAGTTAGACCTGTTACTCAATTTCCACCTGCATCCTGATAATACACATACAAAAATGTAATCCCCTACTTTTCTGGACTCAAAAAATATCCCATCTTCTCTCACATTCCACCAGACCTACAAAAGAGAGAGGAATCCTACTCCCTCAACTCAAATTCAGCCTCCCTCTTACATCACATGCCTTTACTAAAAACTCCACCACTATTCAATCACTAGAAAACAAAATATGTATGTAGACTTATTTCATGCTCCTGAAAAATTGAATATCACATTCTAACAGTAAAAAAAGCAATTGGCTCCCAGTTAACCAAAGAACAGACCTGCTCTTAGGATCACTACTGTTCAAACTCCTACATGAACATACTCTCCAGCCTTTAACTTCAAACTAATAAGACATACTCCCTCATAAAGCCTAAACATTAGACCCACTCAGGCCCTAAAACACAAATCACACAATCCGAGCTACATATCTCTGACCATGAATATTGGTTCTTGGATCCAAACAGTGGGAATCCCTTCCAACTGAAATTAAACACTCATCCTCTTATTTTAAGTTCTGTTCTCTACTAAAATCGAATTTAGTTAATCAAGCAGAATGTATGTATTACCCATAAGGTCACACCACCTAAGTCTCCTTTAACTCTTCTCCACTCTCATTCACTAAGATCCTGTGTTCCATTCCACATCCCTTTACTTTATTCTAATTTCTCAAATGATTTGAAAATTAAGTACATTAATGCATTAGATTTACTATGTATCCTAAGCATTACTCTACCATTGCAATGTTTTATTGTTTCTTATGTATTATTTACTTTTGGCTATTTTGTATGACTGGTCATTTTATGACAGCAGACTGAGACTGAAATTTGGCAGAATTGATCAGAGCTCTAGCTCAGTAAACCAGTTCAAATAAATAAATAAATGGTGCACAAGGTCATGTCAGGGAAAGATCAAAAGAGATGGTGGTGGGGGGGCATCAGGTAGCAGATTATAGTGGCTAAGTGTTCCTTTGATCCCTGAAGGCACTTCCCCATAAAGCAGATTGTGAACCCATGGAGTTGGCTACCAGAATCATTGAGGAGAAGGAATCCACGGCATAATTCTTAGCATTTTTATTAGATTTTGCTAAGTAATTTATTAACAACAAACTTTTACAGCTCATTAACTATCCAGATATTTAGCTGGCTTTTTAAGTAATCTTCCAGTCCTTGAGAACTGTAAAGATAGGATTTATTTTGTGGTTTCATTAACTGATGTCTCTGTTTTCAGATTTGCTTTCGTAGATAAGTCTTCAACAGTTCAAATGAACAATCTGGCATTTCAAACAGCTCCTTGAATACCGTCTGCAAAACTTCTTTTGATATTTCTATGCATAGATAATTTTTTTGTCCCCTCAAACCTCATTTTTATTGGCCCAGCCCGTAGTGCTCCACATCCATGCCAGGTCTACCAGCATCTTCCAACCTGTTGGATTTGCTCCAGAGTTGCTGGGGTAGGTCATGAATATTAAGGGATTTCTGGGGTCTCAGTTTTTTTATTTTATATGCTATGCCCAATTTTTACCTTTCCCTGCCCCACCACATGCCCGTTAGTTGTGTTTAGGGTAACTGCCCTCTTTGAACCATCATCAGCAAGCTCCCTTCCTCCAGGATAGGCACATCCATCCTTACCTGCCACTCCATTAGTCATCTGCACCCAGGTCAACTGGACTGTAGTCAGGGTATCACCGGAGTGACTTTTTTAAGAAGCAGCGTGGTTAATCCTTTTCATATTCATCTTGACTAGATGTCTGTTTTTTGCTCTGTAGAATTTGAACCATAAATTGTCCTTGTCTGCTCACATTTCTTATAAACAATTGTTGCTGATACTTTCCCATTGGAATTTTGATGAATTCTTACCTTAACACCTTATTTTAAGTCAGAAGGAAGTCAAGCATGCTTATTATAATAAAATCTTTTTCCTGGATGTTTTTTTCTCAGTCTTTCATAAATTTTACTTTTTATTTTCTGTGTTAATAAAGAAAAAGGCATAGGAATCCTTCCATTTAATTTATGGCCCTTATGTAAATGAGTAGGCAACAGGCCAAAACCTTGTAGTAGACTATTTCTGTATATCAGTTGTGATAAGTAGAAATCTGTGTAATAATCAATGTTAATGTTTAACATTCGGTACTGCCATCTTAGCTTGACAGACTCCTTGTAGCTGGGGTGACTGTAAAGTAATGAAATCCCCATTGCCCTGGAAAGCTTTTGCACTCCATGCTGGCATGCTGTGGACTGCTATCTGATACAGCCACTTCTGGCATACCATGTCTCAAAAATATAGGTTTCAGTGCCTTAATCACATCTCTGTTTAGAGTGTCACATAGTCCATCACCAGTATGAGCAGCAGAGATGAGCCCTGTATGACATATGGAGAAAGAATAATAATAATTCATCATATTGGGCCCATATTCTATTGATATTATACTCCATTTGGCTGGGCTGTTTTGGACTTTGCAACATCACTGTTTGTTATTGCGACATCTGCTAGATTTGACAAAAAAATAGTCCCTTCATGACCAAAGGAGTGTTTATTTTTGTTCATCTGCATCAACCTCATTACTTATTTTTCTGGAATGAGTTTGCTAACTTTACCAAGAAGAAAGAATGTTTTCAACCCCCATTTCTATCATATTATTCATCTTTTTGAAACAATGTGCATTACAGATATACACAAGTGGTATGCTAATAAGCACTTCAATTTATCCCCTGACAAGGCAGCTTTACTTCAGACAATTATGGACAATAATTACCCGCAGCTTATGAAACTGGACAAGGGTGAGGGAATAGTGATTATGGAAAGTATTGCCTATTCTAGTGAAATGTTTCACTTATTGATAATGAAAATCAGTATGACAGTGTCTCTAAAAATTGGATTTATGTGGCTTAGAGCACAATTAACACCTTCTGACTTCATTTTTTAATGGAAGGTAGACTAGACAGTCAGAAATATCAGTTTTTGAAAGTGGACTTTCGTGTAGTGCCTAACATCTTTGGCATACCCCAAATACGCAAAAATGTTTTTGACCCCCCCACACTGTTTTCAGGCCATACTGGTGGCTGCAGGTTCAAACACGCACCCACTAGCCTTTTATGCTAACCATTGCATTAAAGGGTTGCCTTATCACTGTATACTAAAAGATTTGTGGGATTTTTTGAGTAATATTAAGCAAGAATTTTTTTCATGAGGAATGGTATCTTGTTACTGTTGCTGTAAGGGACTTGTTCTCTTGTATCCCACATGAAGTGGGACTCGAGTGGTTTAATGATTTTGTAAGTACCCAGAGCACTTTTCATAATGGTAAGGCTTCCATGATTTATGATTTCATGGACATTATTTTGAAAAATAATTTTGTGTTTTTTTGAAGGGGAGCACTACAGACAAAACTGCAGTGTAGTAATATGTGGTGCTTGTGCTCCCTTTTATGCTGATATTGTTATGTGCTGTTGGGAGCAGAGAAAAGTTTCAACTTGTGTTTATGCCAACAAGCTTGCAGCCTATTTCAGATATTTAGATGATATATTTGTGATGTGGAAAGGCAGCGAGATTGAACTGAAAGAATTTATTGGCTATCTGAACGACAGCACAAGTTTTTTGTCCTTTAGCTACAGTTTTTCTATTGACAAGATTAATTATTTGGATATTGTTTTTGTAAAAGATTATGCACAAAAGAAATTTAAGTATAAACCATACCAGAAGCCCACACACTCTAATAGTTATTTATATCTTCAAAGCTGCCACCCTTACAAGCAAAACTGCAGTTTAGTTAAGAGTCAAATGGTCTGGCTGGCAAGATTAATTTCATATGAAGCCGACCTATCAAAATGGAACATTTAAAGTCTATGCTGCTGGAAAGGGACTGCCCTGATTGACTATTTGAGGAGGTCCACCAGGAAATTATGATAGGAAGGGGTTCTAAATTTCTTCCTATTTTAGGCAGTGGGATGCCAGAAATTCCCATGGGAACCTTGGTAGTATCAACAGAAAGAGTGACGAGATGTGCCTTTCCAGGAATATGGTATTAAAGTATTCTCAGGATAGCAGTGCTATTATGAATCTTGTTAAAGCTAATTGGAAAATATTACAGGGTGACCCTGATATTGGGGACTTGGTGGGAGATGTGCCTTATTTTACTTTCGAGAAATGTAGTAGGATCCTCCTGCCATTTTACATCCCATGGGGGTCATAAAAGTACTAGGAGATGTGTTTCTTGTCAGCAAAGCAGTTTTATTCATGAAGGGGAAACAGTCTACCTACTATTAACTTTGTTTTTCATTTAAGCAAAGTTTTAATTGTAGCACTACAAACAACATTAATGTTTAATGTCTTCTAGTAAGACAGAAAGGGCTGAACAGAAATGGATCTTGCTCTTGAATGCAGAGAAACTGCCTGGTTTAAATGGGGTTTCCAGCCTTAAACCATTCTTGAAAGCATGCTTGCTTAAACATTAATGTTGTTTTTAAACCTAGATTTTATTTGTATTGTTTCCTTGTATTTATAATAGCTGTTGCATTGCTTGTGTGTGTACCTTTTAGTTAATTCATGAGATTTGCATATGACAGCTGACTGATTTTGCCTTCTTTTTAAACTCATGTCTTTTTACTTGTTTATTAGTCTGATGAAGTGATAGTGTTATTGCGAAAGTGCTCACTTTTATTACTTTTTACTTTGGTAAATAAATAGAAGTTTTTGTCTAGCCGTGTTGGTTCAGTACTTGTATTTTACTTCAAGATTTCTCACATACAGTTTTATCCTCACTCCAGCCTTTGGTCTTCTTCCCCATAAGTCTTACAGCCGGAGCACAAACTTAAGAATTCCCTTTCTGCTAAATCTATAAAGCAATACTTGTCCAGCTCCAACATTGTTACCAAGATGTTAGTTACTATTACTCACAACTTCAAAATGTAATTGAACTAAATACAGATGTCCTTGTTTAACTTATCAAAACACTACTCATTAAGAGTAAAATTCCCAATAAACAGCAGAAATTGCCTGAATTATCCACTAAATTTACTCTTCCTTTATCGCCTTCTACTCCTATTCTAATCACCCTAAGCACTCTTAATATGTTGCATCTTTGCATCAAGCCAGTCTTGCTCACTGCCACTTGCTTAGGGCTGAATGTAAAACTCCCTGCTCTTAGAGACACATGCCATTCACATCCTTTCCGTAAAAGTTTAGGTCCATGTTCCACACTGAAAAAAAAAAACAGGAAAGATGAGGCAAAAGAGGCCATCTACTCAGACTACCAGTCTGCTGACCTGATCTGTGCTCTAAGTCAAAAGCAGAATTGTCTGACACAGACAAGCAACTGGTGTCGAGTCATGGACTAAAACGAAATGCATAATAGTATCCTTTGGGAATTCATTTATCCCTGGTAACTATCATAATGACAACACAACCATTAGAGTTGATCCAGTAGTCAGGGACTTAAGGGACACACATATAGATAGTAATCTAGCCTTTGATCATTATGTGTCTACAGTGGTGAAGAAATTATTCTATGTTGCACAACTTATAAACAAAGGTATGGCATCTAAGTCCAAGGAAGTCATTGTTCCACTGTATTCGGCATTCACCAGACCTATCATTGAGTACAATGCCCCCTTTGATATGTACCTAACCAGGCATATCCAACAACTGGAACGTCCACAGAGGTTTTTCACTAAAAGAATACAGGGCATATGTGATATGTCCTATGCAGACCGCCTCAAGGCCCTATCCCAGTATTCGGTCTCCTACAGGCTTTTGAGGGGAGATCTACGCCTGGCATGCTGGGCATTGTCAGACCCCACTCTAATGGACCTCCTGCATATCTACAAAACAAACAGTACCAGAATTACCTGTTCTAAAGACTTAAACTTTGCCTGTGATATAAATAGGACCTGCTGGAGAGATAGGTATGTATCCCAGAGACTACTCCGTCGGTGGAACAGGCTCCCCACCCATGTGAAGCAGAGTTCCTCCCTAATTGACTTAAACCTTGCCTGTGATATAAATAGGACCTGCTGGAGAGATAGGTATGTATCTCAGAGAATACCCTGTCGGTGAAGCAGAGTTCCTCCCTAATCCAATTCAAGTGCAACTTGGACAATTGGATGGAAAACTGGAAATTCATCACTGGTTTGGCACCTATGTCTCTGATGCAGACAGGTAACCTGTAAATGGTTCATCTCCCAGGCCCATGCTTACACTTATCAAGGGTATCAGAACTCATCAGAGATTTGGGATGTATGGCTCGACTTAAAAAGGTCTTTGTGGTCATTAGCCTAGTAAACACCTATGAACCTATGAATTCAATTAGAAATAAATAATTAAAATATATATATATTGTTTTGTTTAAAGACAGAAGCCTTCTGCTCACTTAAGGTTGAATTTATAGCTCTCCCTACTCCTTGAGAATTGCCCCTTCATCTTTTCTTTTAATAAAAGCTTAAATCAAAACCCTTCACTGAATAAAGCAAGAGAAGAGGACAAAAGCAGCCAGCTGCTCAATCCACCAGCCTATTACCATACTTTGCACTGCACATCAAAAACCGAATCAAATAGTAAATAAATAAAAAACATGTTGCTCTGTTTGAACAAGTTGTCAGTTGAAATGATTGAAAGACAGCACCCACTTACAAAGTGTAGTATTCTCTTTCCTTCCATGTATAACCACATTAGATGGGGTGTTTTCTGTGACCAATGTGAAGTCCCTTCCAAGAAGACAGTGTATCAGTGATGAAACTGCTAGACATACCTTCTCCATACTGGCATACCTGGTATCTGCTCTGCTTAGCTTGTAATGTAAAAAGCATATAGAATATTCTCCCTTTTCATATTCTTATGGAAGCAATGCCTTTACGACTACCTTTGCTACATCAGTATAAACTGTGAAGGGTTTACTGAAATCTAGGAATGCTAAATTAATTTTGAATATAAGACTTCCCAGCTGCTTAGAAGTATTATGTCACTCTAGTGTCCATTTTATTTTAAGTGGCATCTTTATCTTTGTCCTATATGTAAGAGGGCACACATTTGATATTTAACAGGTACCAGTTTCCAATACCTGACTAATCACAAGAAAGAATGCCCTCAGTAATATCTTAGTGTCTGGAATAGGCGAATTTCTCACTGATTCTGTTTTTCTTTTCTTTTCTTTCTGCAGACTCACAGTTCTACTTCCTATTGTATGTTACATCTCCTACCTATTTTACCTCTGTTATGCCTGACATAAGACATTGACTGTCAACCTGGCATGCCTCAGAGAGTTTGACACAGCCTGTACTTTAGCTAATGGGAGTCTGAATTATCAGTGTGTATTAAGACATATTCTGGGTAAGAAACAACATATATGACATGTGGCTGTATGACCCTAACCATAATCTTTAAGAGGTCACAGGGCACCATGTAGCCCAAAAATTATAGCAGTATAATGGAACACTGCCCTGGGATTGAAAAGACTGTCTTTTCCCTTGCTTAAGCTGTTAGAGGGATTTGACAGTATCTTTTATCACATGGTTAAGAATCTTGCCTTCCGCAAACTTTGTGAGGGTTCATCTACTCTAGGCACTGGGTAGCTGTCAAATTTTGAAATGCTGTTCATACTTCCTAAAATCATTACAGAACCTGATTGTTTGGTCAGGCTTTGGAATCAAGACCATGGGCTGTTCGCACTTTCTTCTTGACTCCTCCTATCAAAAGCATCTTTTGTAATACATCTTGCATGGCATGTCTGTATGACTCTGGTATTTTGTAAGACTTTTGAATTAAAATGTTCACACGGAATAGTTTCAATAAAGTGTTGAATCCAGTTTGTTCTGCCAGGTAGTCCTTAAATACTTTGTTTCACAAGAGAACCTCCCTTATTTCTTATGTTTATATCTTAAGTAGTGTCCTGTAGCTACACTGCAGGTACAAAGGTTAGTTTTCACCACCAGCAGCTATGTTAGTTTCTGCCATTAGGCTAACTACAAAGGTCTGCACGTCTTTCCATGGTTTCAGAATATTTATATATCTGTTTTGGCATTCTTTTACTAGGCTGCATAACCCTGTAGCTGTTATCATTTAATTCTTCCACTGTCTAAAATGGACTATGCCATATAGCCAAAACGTTAGTTTTGGTCCTATTTGCAGAAAACAACACCTGTTCTGCAGCTTTTAAATTTCTGGGCCTTGCATTCCTATTGCAGATCGGTTGTGTAGCCTGGGCTGTTTCCTTGTGTTCCTGTATGATGGGTACCACTATTGCAGATTGGTTGTGTATCCTGGGCTGTTTCCTTGTGTTCCTGTATGATAGGTGCCACCAGTTTTTCCTGTGTTGTGAGATGGTGTAATGGTCTGTGATGCCTTTCATTCTGGTTTACTATTCTTCTTACGTTGCTGAGGAAATAGCTAACCAGCCATGTGGATACCTACCATATAATAACTCAGAAGGACTGAATCCTGTCAAGACTTGAGATACTTCTAATGGCAAAGATGTGGCATTTTAGTAATTTGCCTCTCTGAGTTTTTAGCATCTTTTCTCAGTAATTTTTTATAGCCTGGATTTTACTGTTTAGTTCTAAAGCTCTACTAAACTGTCTTTCTAAAGATGGTGCACTGAGGTTTTTAATTGCTTGAACTTAATATATTTGCATACTAGATGCATTATTCTGGACATAAATGGAGGCTCTTGGTAATTCCCCATTTCCTTAGGTATCCCTACTCTGGAAAGTTATAAAGAGCAACTCCTTTGCTATGTATTTAACATTGGTCTCATTCAAGGAGTTTTTGTTTAATTCGGACTATACAAATTTATTTACTTATTTATTGAACTTTGATTAGCAGGAAAGTCCGACTGGGTAGGTGGCCATTTTCAACAGAGGCCTGGGGAGAAAAGCTCCAAAGTATTGCAAAAACATTTTAACAACAATAATACTACAGTATTCAAAAATAATACAAAACATCTATAGTTTAAATAGTTATACCAAATTAGACATAATGTGCCAATATTGGTTAAAACTAGAAACAACTTGTATGACAATGATTTAATATTTAGTGAAACTTTAGCCAGTTAAGCAAAATTAAAGGTAAGTTAGTGTAATACAAATGGGAATTACAATATATAGTGAAAAAAATAGGGCTGTGGCTATTTAGATGGAGAGCTAGGGGAAAGAAATTCATTGAAGAGAGGAAGTGAGTGAAGAAGGGGGAGTAAGGTGGTATAATTTATGAAAAAGGTATTTGTTCACATTTAGGGATATATTTTATCCTGAGTTGAGCAAGAAGAGAGACAGATTTTTGCTAGGAAGTCTTTTGGAATGGTTTTAAAGGATAGGGGGAGGATGGATACAGGTAAGGAATTCCAGGCCTTAGCAATATGGTACAAATACAGACCATGCCCAGCAGATCTGATAGGTTTGTGGACACAGAGGAGCTTTTGGTCATTGGATTCTAATAACCTAGTGGGAACATAGTTGTGTAGAATTGTATTTATGCTAGACAAGCAGATGGATGCTGGATAATTTTATAGGTGATAAGAAGCTGTGTATATGTTAGTTGCTGATGTAGTTCTCACCCATTTGGGCTTTTTAATTCTATACAGTGGTGGATTCTGAAAGGAGTATTTGCTGCAAATTTAAATACTTTATTATAGTATTGTTTAAGTTTTGCTTTTTGTGATGCTGGAGGTTAGGAAGGTTGGGAGAGCCATAGTGTGGGGAGGAGATAAATAGTGGCAAGTATAGTTTTAGTTGCTTTGGTGAGAGAGATTTTGGCTCTATAAAGCATCCATAGTATTTTAACACCATTCTGTATATGCAGGTCAAATTTAAGATTATCATCCACTGTTGTTCCTAATAATTTGCTATGAGAAGTGAGTTCAGTGGTTGTCCTACTAAGACAGAGAACTTTAAATGTTGTTTTTACATGAGAGAGGGATTTGGGGAAAAAAGTAATAGTTTTTTGTTGTTTTTTTGGTTGAGCATGAGTTGAGTTACAAAGCCATGTTTGAAACCAATTGTTGGACCAGTGCAATGTGTTTATTTATATGGCAGCTCTTTGATGGATATTGGAATGAAACTGTTTTTAAAGCCTGGGTAAGGAGTTTCTTTTGGCATTCAGGGCACCCAGCTCAGAAGTTCTCCAAAAGGTTCATATATTGTTACTAAGCTAATAACCATTACGGCCTTTATAAGCCTAACTGTGCACCTCAACCCAATTTTGACCCCAAGTATCTTTGTTCTTCTATTAGGAGGGGAGTAGATTAGTAAGGAGGTAGCTAAGAGACTCTTTCATTACTCCTGGCCAGTAATGCCTTTCTGGGATATGTGTTCTAGTCTTTTTCCATCCCTAGGGGTTGACCTAATATATGAGTGTATATTAATCTTATCACTAGCATTCTGAAAGATTTAGACACTAATAGATGACATACTAATTCCACTCCTTCCTTCCTTCCTTACTGTATTTACTCCAGGTTTGGATAAGATGTGTGAACATTTTGTTCAGCTTCTACCTCTACAGCTCTAGCTATTTGTTCCTTGCCCTGCTCAGAGAGTCTTTTTTGTACCAATCCTTTCTAATGTTTATCGTGCCAGTGTGGAGGTCAGTGAACTATAGGGTTTCTTAAGTGTTAGCCCGACATGAGGTAAACAGAACTGCTGCTTCTCCTACCAACACAGGCACTGTGGTCTTGGTGTCATATTCTGGCAACTCATGCCAGTATTCTTTAGTGTGGCTCCTATTTCCACCTTCTCCATCTTTTTCTCATTCCTGTTTGTACCTGATACATAGACCTTTCTTTCTGCTTAGTGTAGCTATATGTTGGCTCAACCAGGCTATCACTGGAGCTCTTTTCAATTTAGTCTTGTCTGTCAGCATATACTAAAAACAAATAAAATATAATAAAATACAATATAAAAATATGATAAAAAATAAATCAAATGTATTCAGACTTGTTTAAGTGAGAAAGTGAAGGAATATGTAAAGTCAAATAAAATGCTAGAGAAAATAAAAGGAGTGTTAAGTAGCTATTCAGAAGAGCAGATAAAACTGCAAAAATCAAGAGGCTGAAATAAAGGCAAGACAAGCAGAATATAAGGCTTCTCATGAAGAACTGTTTAAAAAGAAAGGACACAGAGAAACTACCTGAGATTTCTGCTATACCAGAGAAACTGAATAAATTGTATTAATTTTTGAAAGTACAAATAAGCAACTGAACTGGTATTCCACACCATGATTTGTTAATTGAAAAGGTACACCATGAGAAAAAAAACAAAAAAAAAACAAGACCTATAGTAGTAAAGATGGAGTCCTATCAACAGAAAGACCTTCTCCTGACAGCATTACAGTAGAAGGGAAAATTATTAACAACTGGAAACAACAGGGTGTTTGTGGAAAATGATTGTTCACTATACATCAGATGGGAGAGTAGTGAGTTTATCTCGGCAAGCAGAGGGTGTCAAGAAACAGCTATGACATTCAAGCTGCTATATCCATTAGTTTTTAGAGTATTTATTGTAAACAGATGTATTAAATTATCACTTAAGACATACGCAGACATATATTAATGGAAAACAAAACAAATCATTTTAACATTTTTTCCATTTATTATTATTTTTTTATTATTTTACATTTGTTGACCGGGCTAGTCTAACTGAATGTATGTCCATTTTCAGTAGAGGCCCGGGGAGATAAGCTCCATGACACACAGATAACATAAAAATTGCAAACAAATATAAAAAAAATTACAATAGTATATACACTGACATTTCAGGTTAATACAGAAAATCATTTGAAGAGGACAGACGTCATTACAATGTAAACTGCAGGTTCAAAATAACATGTAGGTACATTACTTAATGAAAAAAGGAGGCATACAGGCTGATTCAATGTACAAGTACAGTACATAATTTAATGGCAAAAAAGGAGGCATACAGGCTGATGCCCTATCCAAAAAAAAAAAAAAAATTATCCTTGTTTCCCATCTTTCCTGACCTAGAGTAGTCCAAATACAGGCTTTGCTGTATTCTGGACTTTTGGAAAGTTCCTGTGTTGCCCATTTCCTTTCTTGGATAAAGGGAAGCTTCTTTGTTCACCAGTGGCAGTGGGGAGCTTGGAGCAGCCTATCTATCCCTGGAGGAGTGTTCCCAGCACAAGAATCTGGTAGTCTGTTGGCCGTTTTGTACCAATTTCTAGCTCTTTCAAGACCCCCTGTATAAAACCCGCTTTGGCGCGGTTTTTGCACTTGTTACTACTCAGCCAAGCTCCTTGTGGTCCTGTAGAGTGGTGCTAGCAGCAGAGAGGTTAAAAGAGTGACTGCTAACCTGATAAAAGTGTTTTTTTCCTGCTACTACCTGGGTGACTGTCAGATCTAGCTAAACTGCAAGTATATCTGCTTTGTAACTGTTTAAAGTTGTTTTTGCATCTGCACTTTTAAAGTTTGCCCTGTTTGTTGCATTTACCTGTTGAGGCTACACACTCAAGTGCGCTAGCCTGTGTTACATATTTATTGCACTTTCCTGCTGTTTGTTGCAAAAAAAAATTATCCTTGTTTCCCATCTTTCCTGACCTAGAGTAGTCCAAATACAGGCTTTGCTGTATTCTGGACTTTTGGAAAGTTCCTGTGTTGCCCATTTCCTTTCTTGGATAAAGGGAGGCTTCTTTGTTCACCAGTGACAGTGGGGAGCTTAGAGCAGCCTATCTATCCCTGGAGGAGTGTTCCAAGCATAAGAATCTGGTAGTCTACTGGCCGTTTTGGGCCAATTTCTAGCTCTTTCAGGTCCCCCTGTATAAAACCCACTTTGGCGCGGTTTTTGCGCTTGTTACTACTCAGCCAAGCTCCTTGTGGTCCTGTAGAGTGGTGCTAGCAGCAGAGAGGATAAAAGAGCGACTGCTAACCTGATAAAAGTGTTTTTTTCCTGCTACTACCTGGGCGACTGTCCGATCTAGCTAAACTGCAAGTAATTCTGCTTCTTGAACTGTTTTAAACTGTTTAAAGTTGTTTTTGCACCTGCACTTTTAAAGTTTACCCTGTTTGTTGCATTTACCTGTTGAGGCTACACACTCAAGTGCGCTAGCTTGTGTTACATATTTATTGCACTTTCCTGCTGTTTATTGTAAAAAAGAAAAATATATATATCCTTGTTTCCCATCTTTCCTGACCTAGAGTAGTCCAAATACAGGCTTTGCTGTATTCTGGACTTTTGGAAAGTTCCTGTGTTGCCCATTTCCTTTCTTGGATAAAGGGAGGCTTGTTTGTTCACCAGTGGCAGTGGGGAGCTTGGAGCAGCCTATCTATCCCTGGAGGAGTGTTCCCAGCACAAGAATCTGGTAGTCTATTGGCCGTTTTGGGCCATTTTCTAGCTCTTTCAAGTCCCCCTGTATAAAACCTGTTTTAGCGCGGCTTTGCGCGATTTTGCGCATAGTGCAGCATCATTGGGTTTAAACCATTCTCGGCTCCACAAAGTCTGCTCTTCACTGTTTCCCTTACAACAGATCTAGTTCTCATAATAAACACCCTATTCCCACTATAAAGCCTGGCACTTGCTCACTAAAGCAATTATATAAGTCAGCACTAAAAAATTAAAAGCACTACACCCTCACAAACTCCCCTTAAGTACTTTGTTCCCCATAGGCCCTTTTTTTCAATTATAAAGGAATTCCCAATACTATTCTAGCATGTCCAAAGGTCAGTTGTCAATCTCCTCTACAGTCCAGCTGGTGAATCTGGGAATCTTGAGGCAATGTTATAACTGCCTCATGTACACAGACAACCCTCTCCTCCTCCCAACAAATTTCAACACATGTGAGAGATGCAACCATATAGCCAAATTGGAGGATAAGCTCTCTCACCTCAGTACTGGCGTAACCAGTCAGGAGGAGAAGGAAACCACACTCACTACAATTCCAGTCTCACAAAGACCTACCACGACAGCAAACCAAACACATAAACACACAAAAACATACTCGGAGGCTCTAAATAAAAATCTGCCTAAGCAGCAGAGACCTCCAAAGCAGACACCCAAGCAACCGCTACCCCAAAACAAAACACGTGCAACACATAGCTCACAAAGCCAGTGTGCCGAACAGTCACAGCCCTTAAGGCTAAACAACACACCTGATACACTTGTAATAGGTGACTCTATCATCAGGCACACTGACGTCCCGCTCACCAGGCTGAACAAGGAGAAGGTCACGGTGAGCTACCTGTCGGGCGCTAGGATCCGCCACATAACACAAGCACTCTGGTCACTCCAAGGTAAGTACAAATATGACTCAGTCATCGTCCATGCTGGTGTGAATGACCTGAGACATACCTCCCTGGACTACATGAAAAGAGACATAGAGGAGCTCTCTGAGCATGTAGCCCAGGCCGGTATGACCCTGACCTTGAGTAGCATTTTACCCTCACCAAGAATGATGCCACAATATGAAGACAAGATGATCAATTTCAACAATTGGCTTAAGTATTGGTGTCATTCAAAGGGGATCCAATGCCCGTCTGCCTGGGATGACATGCTCGACAAGCCACGATGCTTTGCTAGGGACGGCTTGCACCTGTCACCCCTGGGCTTTTGGATATTGGCAAAGGCTCTTGCCACCCCCATAGTGCCTTTTTTAGGCAAGGCTCAAAAGACAAATTCACCTCCATAGGTATCACAAGGGATAAGAAACTAAGAGTAATGCTACTCAACACCAGAAGTCTAAACCTTAAGATGCATGCACTCGAAACTCTCCTTAGCATGGAGAAAATCGATATCTGTGCAGTAACAGAAACCTGGTTCAAGGCTCCCGAGAGCACCCCAGCACTACCAGGTTATACTTCATACCATGTTTTTCGGCCCCAAAATTTGGACCGAACCACAAAAGGAAGGGGAGTATCAATATTCGTCAAAGATACCCACACCTCCAGGTTGGTGGCACAGCATGAAGCATCAGAGACTATCCATGTGCAACTAACAGTGGGTAAAACTGCCTTCCAGTTTATAGCTTGCTACAGACCACCCTCCCAAACCCAGGAACCCCACTCAGCCTTTCTGAGAACACTGGAAAATATGAAGGTCTCTCCAAACACCATTATATTGGGCGACTTCAACTACCCAAACATAGACTGGGAGCATTACTCTAGCTCCAACACCCTAGCCCAAAGGTTCCTAGAATTTATAAACTCAAATGCTATGGAACAACTTGTTGCCACTCCCACCAGAGGGGAAAACATACTGGACCTGATCATCACCAACATGGGGACTCTATGCTCCAGACCAGAAGTGTATCCCTCACTGGTAAGATCAGACCATAAACTAATCTCACTAGATATTCACGTCCTGACCCCAGCCCCTGCCCAGAAAGCCACAGTGAAAAACTTCTCTAAAGCAAATTTCACACTCCTCAAAACCGAGGTGAAATCCTTCAAAGCCCCCAGGCCTGTGGAAAATATGGCCCAGACTGCAGAATCCTTTATAAATGCATTCTATGAACACCTTCAGGAATGCATGGATAATGCAATCCCAAATAAAACCAAGACCCAATCCTCCAAGGTTAGGCATCCTGTCTGGTGGACCCCAGCCATAAACAAACTATACAATAGAAGGAGGAAGCTACTACATGATAGAGCAAAATCACAAAAAGGGAAGGCATCTCTGATCAGTATTAGCAAAAAACTACGGGCACTCATAAAATCGTCTAAGGCCAGCTTTGAGAGAAAAATTGCACAGGACACTAAGGATAATCACAAGGCTTTCTTTAGTTATGTTAGGAACCTGGGTGGGAATTCCCAGATATGCTCAGAATTAGTCCAAAATGACAAAAAATACACCAAACCCACAGACATTGCCAACATCCTAGCTGACAGGTTCAGCGCAAACTTCTCCTCCCCTTCCCCACCAAAAGGGCAAATATCTATCCCAGCAGAGTGCTGCCCCCTGACATCTCAGATGCTCAGGTAAGAGCCGCCCTCTCCAAAGCAAAAAACACAGCATCAGTGGGACCAGACGGTGTGCCGGGCTGCGTCCTACATGAACTCCAAGAAGAACTAAACCCAAACATAAAACTACTGTTCAATCTCAGCCTTACTACAGGATATGTACCCAAAGAGTGGCATACAGCAACAGTGGTCCCTCTCCACAAAGGTGGTGCCTCAATGGATTCTGGAAACTATCACCCCATAAGCCTGACTAGTTTGGTCTGCAAAGCTATGGAAAGGATCATCATGGACCTCATAAATAAAGATAATGGGGACCTACAGACACTGGATCCTACCCAGTTCGGCTTTGTTAAGGGCAGATCCTGCCTCTTAAACCTGGTTGATTTCTTTGAAACGGTCACCAAGGCCATTGGCGAGGGGAAGGTGGTCCACACAGCCTACCTGGACCTTGCAAAAGCCTTCGATACAATACCCCACTCAGGCATTATAGATAAGCTCACCAGCTTAAATATAAACCCCTATGTCACTAGATGGGTTGCAAACTGGCTCAAGGATAGAACCCACATGGTTAGAATTGCTGGAGCCATGTCAGACTCCAAACCAGTTACAAGTGGCATCCCACAAGGCTCAGTCCTGGGACCTCTCTTATTCGGTATATATTTCTCGGAGGTACAGGCTAACATGGAAGGACTGTGGCTGACCAAGTTCGCAGATGACTGCAAACTGGGTGCCATAATCGGCTCTCCAGCTGACACAAGCATCCTACAAAAGGGCCTCATAGAAACAGACAACTGGTGCCAGAGCCATGGCCTCAAGCTAAACGCCAAAAAGTGTATAGTCATCCCCTTTGGCAAAAACAAAGTGCCCACAAATTACCACATAGGTGGTAATCCATTAATCTGGAAGAAGTAATTAGGGACCTGGGTACCCAAGTTGATAGCAATCTCTCATTTGACAACCACGTGGCCAAAGTGGTTAGAAAGACATTTTATATAGCCCACCAAATCATGAAGGGATTCACATCTAGATCAGGGGAGGTCATCGTGCCTCTTTACTCATCCCTCATCAGGCCCATAATTGAGTACAATACCCCTTTTGGGATGTACCTTACCAGATACCTGCAGCAATTGGAAAGACCCCAAAAGTACCTCACCAAGAGGATCAAAGGGCTCAAACAGATGCCATATACTGCCCGGTTAAAGAAACTCCAGCTCTACTCAGTGGCATACTGCCTGCTCAGAGGCGATCTGTGCCTGACGTATAAAGCCATGTCCAACCCGGAATTAATGGATATGCTGCACCTCAGAAAATCCAAATCCCATCGAGCTACATGCTCGAGAGACTTGAACCTCAGCACTGAAATAAATAGGACATGCTGGAGGGACATATTCATAACCCAGAGGCTCCCTTCACTTTGGAATAAAATCCCAGTCCAGGTTAGGCAGAGTCCCTCATTGACTCTCTTCAAGAGGAATCTTGATGAGTGGATGGGAGATTGTAGGTTTACCCCGGGTATCACTTCTGTGTCACTTTTAGACAGAGACACAGTATACTAACCTCGAAAAAGGGCATAGCAAAATTAATTTAAAATGGGTGGCGAAAGCCAAACACACTCTGGCTAGGCTTATAAATGCCCTAGGGAAGATAGCCTAGTATGAACCTATGAACTTATGAAGTACAGTGCACAATGAAAGAGGAAGCTTAACGTTCAGTAATAGTAATAATGATTTTTTTTTAATAAATAAGTAAAAGAGGGAAGGAAAATAATGAGATACAAAGTATAGAAGTTAAATACTGTTAAAAAGGAAGATAGAAGAGTTAATGAAAAGAAAAGGGAAGGCAGAGCATACTAGGGTAGAGTAGATAGTCAGGTTTAGTACAGGGGCATAACTAGTGTGTTCTGCGGAAAAGTTTCAGTCTGTTTTTGAAGAGTGATCAAGAGGAAAGTGAGGAAAGGTCACAGGGTAGGAGATTCCATAATGTTCCCACCGTATTAGAGAAGAGAGAATCCCCAGACCTGTTGTCAGATTTAGATGTGTTAACTAGAAGTTTCTGAGATGAACGTATGTACTTCAGATTATTTTAGGGGGTGATGATGGTGGATAGAGTTGGAGTATTGGAAGGTTGGTAAAGAGTCTTATGGGCAATGATTAGTTGGGGGGTACTTGATCAGATTCTGTAGTTCCAACCATTCAAGCTGCTTTAAATTATAGCAGTGGTGAGTTCTAAATGGGTTGCCAGTAGCAAATCTGGCTATATTATTGTAGGAGGTTTCCAATTTATTGAGGTTGTTCTTAGATAGATTGATGAAAATGGATGAGGCATAGAGCAGTGTAGAGATTAGATGAGTATGTGCAATAATAGTTCTAGCTGTAGGTGATAGGAAGGGTTTTATTCCATATAGAGAGCCAAGTTTTTTGTTGACAGATTTAATAATGTTGTTGATGTGTATGACAAAGGTAAGATTATTATCAATGGTGATACCGAGTAGCTTGGTAGTTAGGTTGGGTGATATAATGGTACCATTACTGGATGAAACAGAAAAATCTATGGGAGTGGACTTAAGATTAGGATTGAAAAGGAGGAGTTTGTTTTTTGGGGGGTTTAAGAGAAGGCAACAGTGAGTGAACCATTGTTCAACAGTGTTAAATACTTTTTGGGTAAGGGAGTGAAGTTCCAAGGTGGTTGGAGCGGAGCATACAAGTGTGGAGTCATCTGTGTATTGTATGCAAATAGCTTGGGGAATTGCTTGATGAAGGTCGTTTATGAATATGGAGAAAAGGAGAGGTCCTAATATGGACCCCTGAGGTACACAGAGGTTAACTGGTAGGTGAGTAGATAGAGTGTTGTTGTTTATCTAAGTAGGATTGGAACCATGTGATAGAGAGTGCATCTAAGGACAGGGATTTGAGGATATCTATCAAAATATGATGATTTACCATATCGAATGCTTTGGACAGATCGATAAATAGTGCTGCAGAGAGCAAATTGCAGTTACGGTTTTTGTTAATACAATCTGTAAAGGAAAGGAGGGCAGTGGTAGTGCTATGGGAAGGTCTGAAACCATGTTGACAGCTAGAAAGCAAGTTATTATGGATTAGGTGGTCTAGCAATTGCCTATGGATGCATTTCTCCATGATCTTTGCCAAAGGAGAAAGAAGAGCTATGGGACGAAAGTTGGAGAATTCGGTGGAGATTCCACCTTTGTGAAGGGGGATAATATGGGAGACTTTCCAGATGCTAGGGATGTGACCTTCACTAATAGTTCTATTGATAAGAATGGAGATGGGGTAAGCAATCAATTTGGCAGATTTCTGTAGGTATTCAGCAGGTAGTTGGTCTGCTGAAGGAGAGCATGGTTTCAGTTTTTGGATTAGGGCAAGAATATGGGTTGTAGGGACTGGTTGGAGAAGAAATGGAGGGGGTGTGGTTTTGTTGTGGGTAGGTAAAGTAAAATTATTAGGTGATAACTGACTGGCTAGAGTTTGGATAGCATCAGTAAAAAGGAATTGAAGGCATTGGCAGTATGCATGGGATTTTCATGGTCAGTGTTTTTGGGTTTGGTGTACTAGATTGACCTGGATGTAGTAATTGGTTGATGCATGCCCAGAACTTTTGTGGGTTATTATGGTTAGCCTTCTGAAATTGAAGGTAGTAGTTTCTTTTATCTGATAGTATAGCTTTCTTAGTGTTATTTCTTAGCTGTCTGAAATTTTGTTGGTCAACAGGATTTTTGGTCATTCTCCATTTAGCCCAGTATTTATTTCTGAGATGGATTTTATGTTTGGTTTCTTTAGAAAGCCAAGGGGCAGATTTAGTCTTGATTCTAATTGTACGGGTTGGGGCATGGTGATCAAGAATGGGTAAGAAGTTTGAATTAAAGTATTGAACCGCTTCTTCAACAGGGAGGTATTTTAAGGGAGACCAATTGCATGCTCTAAGTTCCTTTTGGAAGAGATCAGGGGTAAAGTTCTTTTTGGAGCTAATATTCCTGATAGTAGTAGTATTTATGCCTGATAATATAGGTAAGTGAGTGGTCACTTATGTCATCAAGAAGGGTTCCAGATTCATATATTTGGGGATGGTTGTTTATCAGAATCCATTCTAATGTACTTTCTTTCTTATTGTGTTTGTTTATCCTGGTGGGAGAGGTGATGGCTTGTGAAAAACCATAAAGGCTGATGTGGGTGGTAGGATGGTTGCTGCTACAGCAATTCCAATCAATGTTTTTATCGCCAAGGATTATAGTTTCTTTGGGCAGGTGTTGAGATAGCCAGCAAAGGATATTTTCTATGGTGGTATTGTTATTACCGGGGGGTCGATAGATACAAATAATATAGATGGCTTTGGCATTGTTAAGTTGAAGTTTGGATATGAGAATTTCTGCATTGGTATTAAGTGGTGGCTTAGAGTCATAAGTGGTTAAATGTAATCCTGATTTAAATAGAATAGCAACCCCCCACCCTTTTTGGCTGCACGGTCGAGTCTTAGAATATTGTACCTTGGTGGGATGATTTCATTGTCTTTGGTTGCAGGTTTTAGCCATGTTTCTGTTAAACAATGAATGCCAAAGGAGTAGACGTCTAAGACGGCATGGAGTTGAGCAATTTTATTGTTAATGCTTCAAATATTAAGATGAACTACAAGAAGTGAATTATATTGTTTAGTGATGGAAAAATTAGTGGACTGGTTGGGGTTGTGGAGAGAGATTGGGGTTGTTGTTGGGCCTGGGTTTGGGTGAATGTCTCATTCTTTTAATGAGTGGAGTTGTTTGAGATAGTTTGGATTTGGGAATTTGCTATTTGTGAGTAGGGATCTCCTGGGATTTAGGGTGTTATATTGAATGTGGTGTATTCTGTGATATTTTGCTAGTAGGTAGCTGGGAGTAGTTGTTATGTTAGCATGGTTAAAGAGGATGGGTAGATACAGTGAGCTGGTTTGTTTGTTAGGGTGGGGAAAATATGGAACTAATGGGGCTTCATAGGAGGAGAGTATGTAGGCAAAAGCAAAAGGTGGAAGTAGTTTAAGTATGAGAAGTAGTTGGAAATGAGCAGTAGAGTATAATTTATCCATTTAAATGGATAAGATAGTAGTTGTGTTACTTGTAGCTATGGAAGTATAGTAGGTGTGGATGGGGGAGGGGAGGGGTGAGATAGGAGATGAAGGGGAGTGGTTTGAGAAGTATGAGGTGGAAGTAGATGAGCAAATAAAATAGTTCTCTTAGAGTACTGGGAGGAGGAAGGGGTGTGACTAGTAAGTATAAGTGTAGGACCCCGAGGGGTGGGTGAGAATTGGGGGTAGGGAAAGGAGTATAGTGAGCCCGCAGGGTGAACGGAGCAGGTAGAGACAGGTAAAGAAACAGCTATAGAAGAAACAATCAGCAGTACTGGCTACAGAAGGTAAGTTTGATAAGTCAGAAGAGGGTAAGAACAGTGATGAGAGAACCTAGAAAAGGTAGTAGTAGATGGTATAGTATAGGGTGTTGTTAGAGGAGCTAAAATGCAAGTCTGGGACTACAGAAAATAAGGTAAGTAATATAGAATAGATAGTATAGTATAGGGTGTAGTTAGAGGAGCTAAAAAGCAGGTCTGGGACTACAGAAAATAAGGTAAGTAATATAGAAACAGGAGGATAAGAATGAGATGAGATCAGGAGAATGGTGCCACTTAGCGGGCAGGTCTGTATTGCAGGTAGATATGTGAGGGAGGTAGCAGAATTAAAGACAGGGAAAGAGTGAGAGCTATGATGGGGAGTTATGTATAGATGGTAGAGGGGGGAGTGAGTGTTAAGGTACTAAAGAGAGAGGGGGGGTAGAGGTTGCTGGCTGTCCTGTCTCAGAACATACTTTGACACCTATAGCAATGGTACAGTGGTGGAGAAATAACTGTCAGTTGTTAGACAGCAAACATACTTTTCTTGTATCCTTGAGAGGGGATGCAGGGAGTTTAAGGCTGAGAGGTGAGCCCGCTGGTATTTGGAGAGGGTCCTTAGGTTCCTAGAGACTAGTGTTGGAAGCACAAGAAGAGCAGGGTAACTTAAGGGAGGAAAAGAGACAAAGTAGAGGAGAGAAATAATAGCACAAGCCAGGCAAGTGAGGTCAAGTTGCACAAGACATTCACTGAGACAATGTATAAAGGTAGTAACAATACATTTCCATTTTCTTGTTAGCAACAATAGAAACAAAATTATAATACAAGAGATGTGTTCTAAGCAGAAGCAGTAAAAATAAAGTTAGCAATAAACATTCACTGTTATTAGGGAGCAACACTTCTGAACACCTTAAAATCTAATTCTTTGAGTCAATCTTGTGTAAGGGCATGAGTGGAGGGTCAGTAGGACAGCTATCAATCCCTTGAGATATGCTATTTAAGCCCTGAATGTAGTACTACATAGATAAATTGTGACTAGCAGTTTTCAGAGCAGCTATGCAGCTAGCCTAGGGATTTAATACAGCAGACAACGGGGACTGAATACCCAGGTGTACTATTTTTCAGCAATGTAGCTCCTGACACTCTACAGGAATTAAGGTACCAGAAAGGCTACTAGTGGTTAAAGCCAATTACCAGGAAAGAGCTAAAAGCTCGTTACCTGAAGTACACATAGCCTAATGGAACACAGCTGGCCCCAGGGGCAATTAACCAATAACTGCTTATGCGCAATGAAGCTCCTGCAACATTGTTGTGTTAGAGAAGCACTTTATGGAGTAAAATGTGAGGAACTAAACACAAAGGAATAACCTCTACAGTTCCGGTTAGCCTATAAAGCATTTAGAACTCCTAGAACTCTACAGGGCAGGAGATCGCTAACATGTACATAGTGTCGATAATTGCAAGGAAACCGCTGTGTTTATCCCAGCATTAGCTAGATCCATGTACACTAGTACAATATTGACCCAATTTGGCCACTTTAAATGAGAAATGCTGTGCTGAAGGGAGGTACTTGGTGAGCTGTTAGGCAGCAGAGTAGATACTAACATCCATTTAGAGTCTCCACGTGAGAGGCATAGTTAAAAAAGCCACTTTGGGGCTTAGAAAACAATGCTGCTGAAATACCAAAGTCAGCAGAGAGAAAAAGTAGAGAATGGCTATGCTTCAAATTAAGCTTAAAAGGTATCGCCATTCGAAAGCTGTTTACAGGCATGATACAGAACAGTAGTAGTGCAGGCACACTCAGGAAATGGCTCCGCTAGTGCAGCGTGCTAATAATTAGCCTGTACCTGCTTGTTAAAGCACAAAATACCTTAACCGTTGAGTTACAAACCATTGAAAATAGCAAATACACAGGTGTAAGAGCAAGCTCTAATGCCCTCGTTATGCCGCCACATGGATGGCGTACTTCAGAAAAGCTGTAACCAACCTTGGGACCAACATAGAATGCCGAACCACCCATAAAAGGTACCGCTGGGGTACGGGAGTTGCTACAGTCATTACCGGCTTACAAAACAACAGTGTAGAGTAGGGATTTGTTTAATCTACACCAAAACAGTAATTGGACTGAGCTAGCACACTACCAGTGCTCCAAAGGTACCGCTTGGGTATGAAATGAGTTCTAGCCGTTATCGGCTTACTAAACACCAATGTAAATAGGGAATGAGGTTAAACTATACCTAAACATCGAGTTAACTAAGCAAGCATTCTACCAATTCTCCACAAATGAGGCGGAACACAAAATTGACCTCGCTGATAGGAGTACCGGCTTACTGAGAACGAGGTTAAAACTAATCTAAACGTAGTCAATAAATAAGCAATGTACACACTATACGACGCTCCACAAGAAAGGCTAGGTACAAAGTAAACTATAGAGATGTATGCCTAAGCAAAAATACATGTGTTACATCAACAGCAGTTTAAGAGACATTGAAACTATACACATACTAGAGCAAGTAAACAGCAGCAGAGTAGGCAATGGATTATTATACACACAGTACACACTTAGGGATGGCAGCAATTAGACTGGTGAAACAACAACATGCATAAACATTACATACCACAGGCAAGAAAGACGCTGGGAGAGGAGCAGACAGCAGCCAGGGCTTTTCCCAATTACTAAAGATGTGCCATGGTAGTCTAGAGGATAAAGGTGGTGAGGGAAGGAGAGTAGGGGGAAGAGCAGGTAAAGGTAGGAGGGGCAAGAGACAGAGACAGACAGTATCAGAATGGACTAACTGACATTTTGCAAGATGTGGAAGAGGTCTAAAATGGAAGTGAGGTAGAAAAGGCAAGGGTTACAAACAGCTGGGACCAAGGGACAGGAAGAAAGATAAACAGTGGAGAGGTGAGAAGGAGCTAAGTTCTTAATCAGAGGACAGGTAAAGAAGCAGCTATAGAAGAAACAATCAGCAGTACTGGCTACAGAAGGTAAGTTTAATGTCAGAAGTGGGTAAGAACAGTGATGAGAGAACCTAGAAATGGTAGTAGTAGTTGGTATAGTATAGGGTGTAGTTAGAGGAGCTAAAAAGCAGGTCTGGGACTACAGAAAATAAGGCTCCTGTTCGATTCTCGGCTGGAGTGCCTTTTGTGTGGAGTCTGCATGTCCTCCCCGCTGTCGATTGGCCTCCAAAAGACATGCGTGAATGGGCTTGCCTTCGCTGAAGGTTGGGCATCGGGCTGGCAACTCTGCACCATAAAAATCTACTGCCAATCATTAGCACACCAGAGTTCTGCTGTGGCGACCCCTAACTGGGGAAAGCCGAAAAGACAAACAATATAGAAACAGGAGGATAAGAATGAGATGAGATTAGGAGAAGGGTGCCACCTTGTGGACAGGTCTGCATTGCAGGTAGATATGTGGGGGAGGTAGCAGAATTAAAGACGGGAAGAGTGAGAGCTATGATGGGGAGTTATGTATAGATGGTAGAGGGGCGAGTGAGTGTTAAGGTACTAAAGAGAGAGGGGAGGGTAGAAGCTGCTGGCTGTCCTGGCTCAGAACGTACTTTGGCACCTATATCAATGGTACAATGGTAGAGAAATAACTGGCAGTTGTTAGACAGCAAACATACTTTTCTTGTATCCTTGAGAGGGGATGCAGGGAGTTTAAGGCTGAGAGGTGAGCCCGCTGGTATTTGGAGAGGATCCTTAGGTTTCTAGAGACTAGTGTTGGAAGCACAAGAAGAGCAGGGTAATTTTCTTGTTTACATTTACAATTTACATTCATTATACATTACATATCTCTTTTTTGTAATTATTATCAGTCCAACATTACATAAATTGCTGAATTCCTGCCTTCCCTTAACCCTCACTCCTCCTTCTCCCGAACATTTTTCCTCCATGTATTATTCATACAACTTCCATTTATTTCTATGCAATTTGCTCCTTCCCTTTTCTACAGATTCCTCTTCCATTTTTTTTTATATATTTTTTATAATATTCAATACTTCAATTACAATTGTGTTAGACTTTGATTTCCATTTTCTGGTATTTGCTTTTTGGCAGTTAACATAATTAAACTTAATAAGGCATTACTATGTCTAGACAATTAAGATCCATGCCCCAGCCCAGAAAAATTATATCCTTAGATACAGCTATTTACTTACCGAATATTTCTGATAGAGTACTGTGTAGAGAATTGTTAAAATTTGCAAACTCATTACACTTCTGAAACACATGTTCCCACTTATCTCTTTCTTCTGCCTCCATACATTCAACATTTGCTATCTACCTGCGGAATAATTCTACGACATCTGCTTGGGGTACAAACTACCTATGCAAGCAATTCAAGGAAAGATCCTAAACCTTCTAGACTTTGTTGCATACTTTCACGTAAGATCCTTATATCCCTTTCTGTTTGGTGGTAGGAAAGGCAGCCTCTGTCCTGAAGTCCATGTGTCTATATGCCTTATCCCACTCTGTTACCTTTCCTTCACCAGTTATTTGCTCACAATACCTTGGTTCCTTTGCCAATTTTCTCCAGTAAATTACAGCCCCCTCAAGCCTATTTTCTGTACCTCAACTTGCATTCATCCCTGTTGGTAAATTCTCTGTTCTTCATTTTCATGTTGGCTTAGGTCGTAGAATAATTTCTAATGCTTTTTGAATATAATATTCTGCATGGTTATTATTCTCCTTAAGGATCTGCATCCAAAATCTGACTCTGTCTCTTTATTTCTTAACCCCCGCTTCATCATCATCACTTTCTATTTTGAATAATAACCTACTGCTTATGTTATACATGTGAGCCTTAACTGTCTAGCTCTAAAATATCCATTGAAATCAGGTAATCCTAAAGACCTTGTACTTTTGGAAGAATCAGCCTATCCCTCTTAAGTCTTACCCTCTTTCCCTCACAGCTAAATTCCTTCAGCTCTTTATTAATTATTGTCCATAACTTCTCTGGTTGATAAAAATTATATCTGACCTGTATATAAAATTAAAGGGACTAAAAGCATTTTTACTGCTTGTATCTTACTATCCATATCCATAAAGAAGTGCTTCAAGTTTCTCAGTTGTTGTACAGTAAACTCTCAGTTAACCAGCACTCATGGGGATTGATAGATGCCAGATAAGTGTAGTTTCTGGTTGCTTCAGAGTTACTGTTAAAAACAGGCCTGACTAATACTATACCCTATACTATTTGTTTGGTTTAACTTGTTCTTAGGTTGGTGAGAGAGGGAATTTATTCCTATCTTCCTTTTTAAAACTCTAAATCTCTAAAAATGTAAGGTATGTTTCTTTGGGGGGGGGGCAGAAAGTGCAACACATAAAAATCGTACTGTATTTCTTCAATTTTTGTTTTTCTGGTTGCTTGTGAGTTCTGATTGCTTGATTAACTGAGAGTTTACTGTATTTTCTTATGTTTAGTCTTGTCCCACATATCATTGCTTGCCATAACAGAAGTCTTTTTAATCCATACTCCTAAATACTTCATTTTATCGTGTCCCCATAAATGTGTATCTCTGAACCAATTTGTGTGCAGTACATAATTTACAGCTATAGCCTTTGTTTTGGCTTCACTAATTTTATATCCTTTAAAGACTTGAAACTGTCTCAAAATGTTCCACAACACTAAGATGTCCTTTTCTGGATTTATCAAGTACAAAATTATATCCTCTACAAATAAAGCCAAGTTTTCTTGATTATCATACCAATTATATCCTTGCATTTCTGAGTCCCTTATTTTCTTTGCCAATAGCTCTAAATATAAAGCAAATAACAAACGGTAAGGAGAGCACCCCTGCATGGTTTCTGTTTTTGAGCATATTTTCCTGGAGGAACAAAGAGACTTTTGAAAGCAGAACAGACTAAGGAGGGAATACCCAGCAGAGAGTGAGACATTAAGCTGAAGGAGACTCTGTTTCTCATTTCTCTGACAATAGCAAAGCACATAGACAGATCTTTCCAGTAAAATCATTTCCATTGTTCTAATGAAAAGTATTAAGTAAGAGAAAAAAAAACTAGAAGCTGTCTAGAAAAAATAGGAGTACCATAGACTTGAATCAGATACTGACAGTAATGTGAAAGTAGGAAATAAATGGAGGAATTGTAAAAACTGTCATTTTCATAAGATACAGCTTAGACATGGGAACTTTGCTTCTGCAAGAAGTGGTTAAAAAGACTGGAAGTTTGAGGACTGTGTTAAATTAGTGGGAGGATTCTAAATCGTAATTAGAAATGTGCCATTGGATAATGAAGGGAATGAACATTTAACTGTAAGTAAAAACTTTTTTTTAGAAGTATGTATACAAAATTATTGAAGTTAATTTCATGTTACATTGTAAATTAGGCCTGTAGATTATGCAGAGGTATTTTAAATGTTTGATGTGAGGGAGTCTAATCAGTAATGTATCTGGGTTTATACTGTAACAAGATAAAACCTGGATATAAACAGTATAATGTGATTTTGAGCTGCTGGGGACAGGATGTAGAAGTGTACTGTTTGTTTATATATGCCTGTCTATATATATATATATATATATATATATATATATATATATATATATATATATATATATATATATATATATATATATATGTGTGTGTGTGTGTGTGTGTATATATATATATATATATATATATATATATATATATATACATATATATATATGTAAACAATTATGATGGTTTCCTCTGGTATTACAAAAGTGGAGGTTTAAGGTATCACACAGTGAAAACTATAGTTTGGCTAAGTTTTTCTTGTAGTTTTTACAAGTGGAGATATAGACAATTTTCTTGATTTGTGCTGAAGTCAAGGAGGATGGGAGAGAAGCTGATATTCATTTTCTGAACAGACTAGAAAATGGAAAGCATGTAAAGTGATAGCTTCCCAGCATTTCAGAAGGCCCATTTTATGCATTTGTGAAACTGTTGGCTGTTTTTCTTTCCACCAGCAAAGCTCTCCTGCTGGAGCAGGCAGTCAATTAGGAAATGACTGAACAATGAGCCCTCAAGACATTTATATGAGAAACACAATAATTAGTACTTATGGGTTGTCAATCATCTCACACATTGAAATGAATAGTTTTGCAAGTGTATGCATTCCTAGCAGAATTTAGTGCTTCAGTATAAAACATAACCATGAACAATCCGGTTTATTAATTTAAGGGTTATCCACTGCAGTTTTTCTAAATGCTAAAAATGAGTTAACTGAGAGAATGAAAGTTGCATTTCTCATCTGGGAGGAAATAGGGATGAGACAATAATGAGTGGTACCAGTGCAAGAGGGACCCCAAGCTCGCAAATGCACTTACAGCATGATTAAACCTAACTTTAGAACAGAGAAAGCCTGCAGATGTAGCTGCTTATCTGGGGCAACTGCCCCTCCATGGAGTGGTAACGTCTATGTTTGGAAGGTGTCTATAGTCTTGTGCATTTGCTGTGATTTAAAAGGGATTAGGAGGTTAAAAAATGAAAATGTATATTTCTGAGAGTTTGTACTGAAGTGAAAAGTCTGAGAAAATGTGACATGAGTTCAAACAGAGATAAGAAGCCACAACTGCATATAAGATAAGTCTGACAAACATTAATGTGTGCAAACTGGAAACATATATTCAAAAAACTGTCATATAGAATATGCAAAAGCAATAACTTCTTATCAGAATGCCAGCCTTATCATTGATATCATGGAATTTAAATGGCACTGTAGTTATGGACAAGAAGCTAGGAATACTGAATTATATTAAAAACAATAATGTTACAGGAGACATACACAGATAAAAATGAACATGTGAATTGGCTAAACAAAGGATTTTAGAATCGATAATCAGCAGAGCATCATAAATAAAGGAAAGGGATGAGTAATACTGATTGTGAGAGGCACTCCACGATAGAAGAAGAATGAATTATGGTCGATTTTTGACAGTAAGTGTTTTTTGGCAGGGAAAAAGAATTACGTTGGCTTGTATTTGTATTCCATTAAAACTACTATTAGGGTTCTTAACAGAATTATGGTAGAAGTGATTGGCTCACAGTAAGGACAATTATTCATGGATGGGGAGTGCAAACTGATCTTATCTGCAATAACGAGAAGATATCAGGGAGACCTGGAAGGGAAATATATTAGGAAAGGTACATTTCTGAAGAAATAGATGAGAATATTTGGAATGGAAGATGTGAACTTACTAGCAGGTGCCCACACAGAATTTACATATTATTCCCCATGGTACAATAACTGTGTTGGACTAGGTCGAAAGTATATTTCACAGGATTTAATTGAAAGCATTGAAACATATCCAATAGCTGTTTCCGACCATGTGCCAATAAAGTCTAAGATAAAGATGCACGGTAATCAAGCAAAAAATGAGACACTGTTACTTTCATACTCATTTGTTGAAGAGAAAATTTTAAGGAATGGGTAGTCAAAGTGATTTAAGAGTAATAGGATAGCTAGGGAGTATGCTAAAATCAAAATGGAATTAAAGTATGGTAGAAATAAGAGAGAAAGATGTGAGAAAGAAGTAATAGGAATTATTTAGAGGGCTATCAAAGGTTAAAGTATTGCAGCTGAAGGAAAGTCTTACAGAACAAGAAGAGCAACTGCTGAGTGCTAAAGGAAAAATAAAGGAGTAGTCTGATAATATTTACAGGTTTGGAAAGGTTGCTGTGAAGCAAGTATTTTTGATAACTCCAGAGCACAAAAATCATTAGCAAGACAATGTAGACAACAGAAAATAGAAAGGGGTATTATCAGACTTAGGGTGCCTATGACAAGAAGAAGAACCAGAGACCCTATAGAAAACTTAGAGATATTTCGTGTGAAAATCTGTATGAAGCCAAGAAAGACTTGATAGAATGTTTTATGTTAGGTAGAAGGATAAAGAGAGAGAGATAGAAGGTAAGAAGGGGATATTGGAATAGTAACTAATGGCATAGTACTTGGGAAGGAATAGGAGATAGGAAGGTGAAGGATTTGTGTATGTACAAAGCAATGTATCTTTCAGATATTCTCTTGTTTGTGCCATAAACAAGTTGATGTTTACTGTGTTTCTTAGAGAAGGCATCCAGTATCTGTCTGCCTGGGATGACATGATTGGCAAGCCTCGATGCTGTGCCAGAGATGGCCTCCACCTGTCACCCCTGAGATTCTGGATCCTGGCCAGGGATCTTGCCTCACCCATTGTGCCTTTTTTAGGCTATGTTCCAAAGACAAATCCTCCAGTATAAAAGATCTGTCAAAAAGCAAACTGAAGGTCATGCTGCTTAATGCTAGGAGCCTTAACCTGAAAATGCATTCACTGGAGGCTCTCCTCACACTGGAAGATGCCGATGTCTGTGTGTGGTCATGGAAACTTGCTTTAGGGCTGTAGAGACCACCACTGCCTTACCAGGCTATACCTCATTCCACATGTTCTGACCCCAAAATGAAGTTGGAAAGACTAAGGGTGGTGGAGTCTCTATCTTCATTAAGGACAGGCTCACCTCCAGATGGTTTGCCAGCATGACGCACTGGTATTACTCCAGGTGCAACTGATAGTTGGCAAGACACTCATCCAAGTTATAGTCCACTATCGACCCCCCTCCATGACTCAGGACACCCACTCCTCCTACCTGGACCTACTTGACTCCATCAAGGTACCCCTAATACCCTGATCCTTGTGACTTCAACTACCCTACCATAGACTGGGTGAACTATTCCTGCACTAAATGCATTCACCCAATGATTCCTTGACTTAATCAGTTCTAATGCACTAGACCAGCTTGTCTCATCACCCACAAAGGGAGATAACATTCTGGACTTGGTTCTCATCAACATGGGTGACTGCTCCACCACTCCTGTAGTATTTTCTTCCCTGGTGAGATCAGATCATTGGTGTATCTCATTCGAAGTTTCTATTAAACCCATCCCCTCCCCCAGAAGTAACCAGGCTAAGAAACTTCTCAGAAGCTGACAACAACCTCCTTAGGGAGGGTATCAGTAAATTCCCGCTACCAGCCCCCTCAGAGGATGCAGACAACTATGCCGAGCAGTACGCCAGTGCAGAATACAAGCACCTGTACAACTGCATGGACTCAGCCAAACCCAACAGAACTAAAACCTGCTCCTCAAGGAAACACAAACCTGTCTGGTGGACATCCTCTATCAACAGGCTTTACAACAAAAGGAAGAAACTGTTGTTCTTGGGTAAAAAGGAACAAATTCCAAATTGGCAAAACTCCCTCCTCGGCCTCAACAAGCAAATTAGATCACTAGTGAAAACCTCCAAAGCCAGCTATGAATTGAAAATAGCCTCTGAAACAAAGAGAAACCACAAAGCTTTTTTCAGTTTCATTAGGAACCTCCATGGCAAAGCCCAGGTTTGTTCCGATTAGTACTTAATGGTACCGCTTACACACATCCTGTTGACTTAGCCATCCTACTAGCTGATAGTTTCAGCACAAACTTCACCACCATCCCCTCCCAAAGGCACATTCAACATCCCAGATACTTGTCCCGCACCTCACATCTCCATAGATCAAGTGTTAAAGGCCCTATCCAGGGCAAAGAACACAGCTTCCATGGGACCTGATTGTATCCCAGGCTATATTCTGCACCATCTCCAGCAAGAACTAGCTTTGCCATTGAGCACCCAATTCAGCCACAGCCGAAGTACAGGCTTTATTTCAGCAGAGTGGAGAACTGCCATTGTCATCCCCTTGCACAAAGGTGGTGCCACTACTGACCCTGGAAACTATCACCCCATTAGCTTGACAAGTCTGATCTGTAAAGCCATGGAGCGTATTATTATGGATCTCCTAAACAAGGACATAGGCAATCTCCAAACACGTGACCCCACCCATTTTGGATTCATCAAGGGTAGATCTTGCCTGTTGAACCTGGATGACTTTTTAGAGACTGTCCCCAAGGTCCTGGATGAGGTAAAGTCAGTACATGCAGCTTACCTTGACTTGGCCAAGGCCTTTGACACAATCCCCCACTCGGGCATCATCAAAAAGCTAACACAACTTGGCATAAATCCCTATCCCATCAGGTGGGTGGCCAATTGGCTCACTGATAGGACCCACAAGGTCAAAATAGGTGCCTCCACCTCCAACAGCAGACCTGTCACTAGTGGTGTTCCCCAGAGATCTGTCCTGGGACCCCTACTGTTTGGCATCTACTTCTCAGAGGTCCAGGCAAAGACAAAAGGCCTGTGGCTGACCAAATTTGCATATGACTGTAGGTTGGGTACTGTCATTGAGTCTCCAGATGATGTTAACATACTGCAAGAGGGTTTCATAGCAACAAATGACTGGTGCCAAAGTCATGGCCTTAATTTAAATGCAAAAAAATGTGTTATACCATTTACAAAAACATGGTCCCTACTGATTACCACATCAATGGCAACCCGCTAAGCACACAACCTGTAGTGAGAGATCTGGGTACTCAGGTTGACAACAATCTCACATTCAACCATCATGTAGCAGCAATGGTCAGAAAAGCCTTTTACTTGGTTCATCTCATAAATAAAGGGATTGCATCCAGGAAAAGGAGGTTATTACCTATCTGTATTCCTCCCTCACTAGGCCCATAATTGAGTATAACACCCCGTTTGGTATGTACCTCTCCAGACACCTGCACCAAGTGGAAAGGCCACAGAAATACCTCACAAAGGGAATCCATGGCCTACAATACTTGTCCTATGCAGACAAGTTCAAATCACTATCACTCTACTCGGTATCATACAGATTGCTCAGAGGTGATCTGTATCTTGCCTACACGGCAATATCAGACCCTGCCGTACTAGAGATGCTCCATATCCATAAGTCTAACTTCTCGTGCATTACCCACTCGAAAGGCCTAAATCTAATAAGCGACATCAACAAAACCTGGTGGAGAGAGAGGTTTGTCTCCCAGAGGCTGCCCTGTCTCTGGAATAAACTTCTCATACATGTCAAACAAAATACCTCGCTGACCCTCTTCAAGCGCAACCTTGATGAGTGGGATGGAATACCACAAATTTGTCCCAGGGGTTCCACCTGCGTCCGTCATTGACAGGAGCAACAGGGACTGACTGATCTTTCTTTTTCAGGAATAAACTCTTGGCTAGGCTTCTAAGGGTCCCAGAGCCATTAGCCTAGTAACCTCCTATGATCGTAGGGAGGGAGGGCCAAGTTTTGGCCAGGAAAGTGGAGTACATAAGAGTCACCAGCTGAATTGTTAGCTTTTGTAGCAGTTAATAACATTTTGTTGGTGAATCTCACCTGTCTACTTGGGTTATAAAGTAGGAAAATATTTTTCAAACTATGACATTTGTCTGGCTAATAGGTGAGTTTATGGGACATGACTAGTTGGGAAAGTGTAAGATAATGATGTGTCTTATAATGATGACTGCTGGCAGTAGCATTGTTCCAAGAGTGAGAGCTGAGTGGCTTGAAGACAGGAGTAGTGTAAACTAGTGTAGGCCTGAAAAAGGATTGAGCAATACTTTTCTGGCATTATTTATGAGGTATTGTTTAACTCTATGAAGTGCACCTAGCTTTTGGTGGGTGTTTTTTACTGCTTGTTTTATGTGATGATCAAATCTTAAGCTTCCACCAATAATGACACCTAGGAGCTTAACTTGACTTACTAGTTCTATGTTGCTGTTGTTAGAGGAAGTGATTTTGAAATTATTTTTGAAGTAAGTTGAATGCTTTTGGGGTAAATAGGATCTTTTTTTTGTTGTTTTTAGGTTAATGAGCAGCTGTGTATCAGACTGCCAGGCCTATATGGTAGAGAAAGACTCTTCTGTAAGTTGTTTTAGTTTATCTATGCATTTAGCAGAACAGATGATCATTGAATAATCTGTGTACTGTATGATAGTGGTTTGTTTAGAAGCTAGGTGGAGATATATTGAACAACAGGGGACCTAAAATGGATCCTTTAGGAACACTCACTGTAATGGGGAGGAAACTGAGATGTCACTTTGCCATTTACTGCCTGTTACCTATTTGAGAGGTAGCTGGAGAACCAAGATAGTGAAGTTTCATGTATGCCTAGGCAAACTATTTTTCAAAGCAATTTCTGGTGGGATACCATGTTGAAAGCTCTGGATAAATCTAGGAATAGTGCTGAAACTAAGTTGTAAAGTGTTAATATCATTTACATTGAGCTGTTCTTGTGGGTCAAACTTTTTTTTCTGGATTGAATGAAATAAGTTCAATAAATGGAGGGCTTTGCAATGTAAAAATATTTTTTACTGGTAAAAGAATTTGATTCTGATCTGAATTCACTTGGGGTGATATGGTATGGTTTTATAACTGATAAGACGTTTTTTGTTACTTGAGAAAAATCCCGGTTTTAAAGACATGTCTCATGTTGCAGTTATGATTACACAATCATATTCATTGGTCAGCTCAGAAATGTTGGGATATACCATAACTTTAAGCAAAGAAATAACTTTTAGTTGTAAGAACATGGCAGCTCAATATAAATGCTAACCCTTCAGAATCTCATACCAAATTGACTGTAGCTTAGAGAATTCAGTACGTTATGGACTGTGCATTTTAAAAAAGGCAAATGCATGCATTAGTCTTAAAATTGCTATGGCTGTTTTACATGTACACAGTATATACAAGCACTTCAGCAGCAGGTTATACAATGGGATTAGTGCTGACATTTTCTTAACACCACTGTGTATTCCATTTATGCAGAAACCTTTAGTATATAGTATTTGATTTTATTTTGAGAAAGAGTTTACTGGTTTACAAGGACACTCAAAGCTGAATTGTGTTTTATGTACTTGTGAACCTTTATTTCATGCTTTTCAATACACTTGCTTCTCTTCTGTTTTCTTGTTTTACTGTTTGTCTGCATAATTATACAGTTAGTTTTGACTTTTCATATTCTGTTCTAATATGAAAACTTATTTTGTAGCTAGTGATTGTTCATTAGTCTATATCTAGAGAATTATCTTAACTAAATGATAACTCTGGTCACATTCCATTTTAAAATTAATGTTTTGAACTTTGCCGTTCTCTGGCTAAAAGGTTTCAGAACATAGAGGATGGGATTTATAACAGATCCATGTTAATAGAGGGTAGGAGGTAAGGTATGCACTGCAAGCATGCTCTACATTTGTAATGCATATTTAAACACCACCCCACTATGGAGAGGTATGACCTATGAGATAATCTCTTATGCCACACTACCTCTCAACAACATCAGAGCTGAAGTGCCAAGTTACAGTGGTCATAAACTGGACATCTAGATTGGATTCTTAGATATGCCAAAGTCAGAAAAAAACCCTCTGCAAGTAGGACCAGGTGCAAGGCGGGAACAGATACAAGTAGACAAAAAACACCAGCACCAAATGCAGTAAAAAGCACCACATAAGACTAATAAATTAAATACATAAGTATTTTATTGAAATATAATATACATCCCAGACCGCTTTCAGCCAACAGGCTTTCCTCACTGAGGGAATTTCAATAAAATACTTATGTATTTAATTTATTAGTCTTATTTGGTGCTTTTCACTGCATTTGGTGCTGGCGTTTTTTGTATACTTATTCTTAGATATGCCCCATGATGCATCTGGTTTCTATACTGCTGCATTGCCATGGTATTGTACACCTTCTGAAGCTAGCACGACCCAGTTGTATATGTCTTGGTCTAAACAGCACAGATGCAAGGAATGTATGACAAGTAATGAGGGAGCATTTGGAAGAACAGCTAGGCTCCTCCCTACACACCCTTGGATGTCGGTGAGCACAAGAAAAAAAGAGTGGCGAGATGTGGGGATAAAATATCTGGCTAAGTACCATTATCACATGAAATTCCGGAGGATCCAGTGTTGTGCAGCTATCTGTATTACAGAATTTCTCCTTAATGAAGTGCAACAATAACAGGATGCTCATTAAAGTTCTGTTGTGGTGTACAGAATTTACTAATTCAGACAGGTGGAAACACCTTCTGCTGACACATTCTCTTATTCTGTCAATGTCTGTAGTTAGTAGTAATAATATTTTAAAGTGTCTTTCATTTCCCTGATTATTTCTGGATTTGTCCCTGATTGGCTGAGAGCTGTGTCCAAAGACAAGGCACTTCAGTTTTCTAGTGCCACAGTAAGAGAAGGATCTCTTAAAAGACTGATCATCTGCTTTGTTTACTTCAGCTACTGAGCTCAGATAAGAAACCTTTTGGGGGGATTATTCATCTCTCTGCAATTTTCTGTCTGTGTTTGAAATGTGTATTATGCTGATGTGCTTATTTTTGCTTAAGGTAAAATTGTATGCGCTCTGGGTTTTATTTCTCTTTCAGTATGAGTTATACTGATTATTTTAAGTGGATTGTGAATTTCTGTGTGTTTTTTAACAATTTTAATGTGGTTTATGGCCAATGGTGAAAGTTTAACTGAGTTTACACCAAAAAGAACAAAAACTGGACTGCTAAACTAAATTGTTAAAAAACAAAGCACAAACTCCTCCAAAGTGGGGTGTTACCACCAAATAGGAAATACTCTTTCCACACAGGGAGTAAAGAATAGAGGCACAATTTTTATTGGTAATTTAAGCTACAAAAGTTCATAAATAGCACTTTGTCCATTACCAGACAGTCAGGACTTCATCATAATATATTTGCAAATAAAACCCATCCCCTTTTATAGGTCAATCAGATATTCTTAACAAAACTAACTGATTAATATTTAAACAATTAAACCATTATACACTTGAGAAATTTAAATAGAAACACACACGTTTAAAGCCATCCTACCCTAATTCATTAAAACATAACCATCATTCATTTCTAATAAATATATGAAGTTGTGTATCAAGGAGCAAGGTTTAAGTTTTTTGAATGAATAATTCTGGTACTGTTTGTTTTGTGAATATGCAGGAGGTCCATCAGAGTGGGGTCTGACAATTTTATTTATTTATGTTTTTATTTAACATTTGTTTACTGGGAAAGTCTGACTTGGAATGAAGCCAATTTTCAGAGGAGGCAAGGGGAGAAACACTCTACATGCATGTCTTTCTAATGTGGGAGGAAACTGGAGCACCCGGAAGAAACCCACATGAATATAGGGAGAACATTCAGACTCCGCACAGAAGGCACCCCAGCCAAGAATCAAACCAGAGAACCTCTTGCTGTGAGGCAACAACTCAGCCGCTGCAACACTCCGCCATACAATGCCTTATATGCTAGGCGTAGATCTCCCCAGTCTGTAGGAGCTTAGAGGTTACTGGTGAATATTTTTCCTTATTTTACAAGGATTTACTTTTGATCCTTAAACTGCTCACAATTTAACAGATACTCTCATCAATTTTAAGGTGTACATTAGGAAGCTAAACTTTGCCATTCAATTCCAGGATGGTTCTGTAAACAATTTCAATGAGGGGCAAGTTCTGAGAAAAAAACGTTTATGAACAAGAATTTTAGAAATATTTTGCCTTGGGAAGCATGAAAACAAGAAATTACAATCTGAGTAAGTGTGAGTATCATTTATTGCAGAATTGGAGAAAGAACTATTCTATAAAAATCATGAAACCCATTAAAGGATGGGAGTTGTCCTTTTTGACAATTCAAGTTCTAGTGGCGAAATGATAAAAATGCTTTTTGATAGAGCTATTTATCCTGTCATCTCTACAAATGAAGTCCACATATCTTATACAAAAATTGATCAGTACCTTGAAGATGGCTTGTTACAGCATCATTTTGACATAGTTGAGAATACTCATTTTCCCAATTTAGGTGTGACAATACGTAAAAGTATGAAAAAAATGCTGCTCATCAATGCAAGTGCATTTTAAAAACTGATTCTATTGTTTTTGAATATTTTAAAATCAACAATATATCCACATGGAGGTAATTGTTCTAGTGAAGGTCTGGTTTATATAGCATTATGTTCTACATGTTCCACTTTTTACGTGGGAAAGACTGAATGTCAGTTAAGAAACCATATGAACATTATGAGATGTCTAGGTGATTTAATATGAATAATGCTTTCCACCAGATGCCTTGATTTTAAAAGTTTTCATTTTGTTATTTTAAAGAGAAATTTTAGTAACCCTGGGGGTGGCACCTGGAAAGAAAAAATTGAGTTGAGAGTTGGTGTGGCAACGTAAACTCGATGCCAGCCACCCCTGGTTTAAATGATTTTACTTTTATAACTCCTGTTTTGAAGCAGAAAGGGCAAAAGCTGTAATAATCATTTATACGTCTGATACACAATTTCATATATTTATTAGAAATGAATGTTGGTTATGGTTTAATGAATTAAGGTACAATGGCTTTAAAAGTGTACATTTCTATTTAAATTTCTCAGGTGTATAATTGTTTAAATGTTTAAATATCATTCAACTAGTCTTATTAAAAATGTTGGATTGCCCTGTAAAAGGGGCTGGGTTTTATTTACAAATACATTCTGATGAAGTCCTGACTGTTAACAGATGAAAAGCTGTTTATGAACTTTTGTATCTTAAATTACCAATAAACCTGTGCCTCTATTGTTCATTTCCAGTATCTAAAGGGTAGTTCCTATTTGGAGATGACAGCCTGCTCTGGTGGCGTTTGTACTTTGTTTTTTAATAGTTTAACTGAGTTTCTGTACTAAGGCCGTTTTAGTACAGTTTCTCTCATTGCGTCATGTTGCCAGAACCGTGAGTAATTAATGGCTGAATATCTGTTGATTAAAAGCCTCTTTTGAAAGTTTTGACAGGAAAACTTCCTGTTTTAAAATTTGTTTCTTTGGGACTATGATAGTTTGAGATAACTAAATAGGTTTGCAGCATTTTAAATTATTTTTTTTTTCATTTAAATTGCTTTTTTGGTGCCATTTTGTTTGTTAAATATTTTTTACACGATTTTTTTTATTAAATTTATATTTAATTCCTTGTCTAAGGCTATGTTGTGCTGTTTCTATTTATAAGGGGTTAAAACTAGCCTTTATTTATTAGACTTGGAGATCTTTATGACATTTATTTTGTGCTTTGTGCTAAACAACTGAAACAGCTTTTTTTCTCAGAACTTTATTCAGTGAGGTATTCCTGTAGAAATAGACCTTAAATTGCTATTTAGAGGGGGAAATAGTGGGATTTGTCCATTTTTTCCTCGGTTGAACATGCAACCAGTAGTTTCTATTGATCTGGCTAGATCTGATGATGTCCTTTTCATTTTTCCTCAACAAATGGGTTATGGTTAAGATCCTCAGAGCTGACTCAGCCACATTCTTCTGACTTTGTATTTAACTCTCGAGCTCCTCCCTGTACCAATAATGTCCTTGTCTTTCCCCAATACCCCAGACCTTGTTTGCCGCCATTGTGCACAGACATGGGCTCTTTCTCTTGCAACATTCAATTATAGTTTGTATTTTTGTAATTGAAAAAGTTTAACTTTCTGCATCCAGCTCCTACTATTTTTATAGTAACCTCTCAACGATACAATTGCTGATATATTGTCTTTCTTCTTCCTTTCCTCTATCACTCCTATCCCATTTAACAGGGTATTTCTTTTTTACCACTTGTGGTATTTTCTTTTTTAAAAAAAAAATCTATCCTCACTTTAGCTACCTTTTTTTTTACTGTCATGGCTGACAAGCTGACAGGTTTCAAGAAATGCACTTCATGTGGGCATAAAATCCCGAACTCAGATGGCCACAAGGAAAGTGTCTATTGCTTGGGACCAGGTCATTTAAATACAAACTGTTCAGTTTGTTCAGGATTTAACTCAAGAGCCATAACTGACAGGTGTAGTAAGCTTGTACTTGAAAGTTTGCTTCCTCCATAATCTTCTTCCTCTTCAGGGGCTCAGACCCTCAGTAAGCCTCCAAAAACTCCGTTGGAGCACAGGAAGCATTCCCTCCAAAGTCTCCTAAGACTCCATCGGAGCCACCTTCAAAAGTTCCAAAATTGTCGGATCCAAATTTGTCAAACCCAAAAAGACAGACTGTGGGCCCTAAGCCTTCGGATCCTAAGCCCTTGGATCCTATTGTTATCTCAGTGAGTCTTACCACTCAAATTACAGATCCTAAACCTAGCACATATTACATGCCGAGGACTTGCTCACCTGAGATTCTGATAGATCCTGTCTTCCTTTGGCTCGATTCCCATTTTATGCAGACACCTAAAAAGCACTTCAGACCTCAGTCAACTACTTCATCCATCAGGTCCTCCAGGAGACTTTCTGAAGTGGATGTGGATAGGATGATGTGAAAATTCCTCAGAGCTCAGATCCAGATGGGGATTATCTTGACTCTGTCCCGTATTAGATCCAGGAGTCCTCCTGCTACCACTCACACAGTTTTATCTCCTACTCTGATCTATCCTTTAGTTTTGGAGCTCCAGAATCTAACTTATCTGACAGTCACAGAGTCAGATCCAAAGGCATTTACTTCTTTGACTCTTACTATATCCCTGACCAGTTCTGTTCCAATGCCTTCGGATTGGAATGAGCCCGGAGCTGAGGCATCATTGTTAGATCAATGGAGCTGGGGCCTACTCCAATGATGTCAGATCCATCCCTGCTCCTCAGAGCCTCTATGCTGGGTAGCTCAGGACTGGTTCCCTCCTTGAGGCACAGATCAGGTCAGAGTTGTGATCTTCCCATTTTGGAACATTCGGCTCCAGTGCAGGTGGCCACAGCTTCTCTGGGTTCATCTGTCTTTGGGGTTGTGCAAAGGATCTTTTCTCATTCTAGAGATCCAGTCTATCATCCTTCCTTGGATCATACCCTTATTCCCTCTTTGGTTCAGAGCTCTGATTCCATCAGACCTATTCAACAGGGGCAGCCCGTTCCACCTAGCTTCCAGCTGATTCCCATGGAAAAACTTTCCCTCACTTCTGACACCTCCCCAGAACATCCACCTGAGGAGGTCCACCAGAAGAGAATGTGCAAGAAGAGGCACACAGATTCCCCTTTGGAATCTCTCATGGAAGATATTGATTTCTAGGAAGGAGAAGGATCCTTCAGATCACCACCTGATGATGTCTCATTTAGAGAAATTTTAGAGATTCTTAAACAAAAAGATGGTTTGTCCTCCAACAATCCTTCTCCAGAGGAGTCAGTATTTCTGGAGGCTTTTGGTGCTGGCCCATCTACATCTTGGGTGATTCCCCCAGCTGATGAGCTCATCAGCCTGGTCTCTCACCAGCCATAGAAGGAGCCGAATTATCTTGAACCCTACTGGAGCAAAGGAGTCCCTGTCAATGCAGTGGTTGTGGCAGAAGCCACCAAAAAAGAGCTAGCAGAGCAGAGCTCCTCTGTCCACCCCCTTAACATTGAGTCTAGGGCACTGGACAGATTTGGAAAGTGTGTATTTACTTCAGTAACCTTCACCTTGAGGTCCTTGAACTACCTGGCACATTTTACAAGTCTACAGACAGATTTGACAAAAGAACTATCAAACTCTCTCTTTACTCTCGCTCTCTTGCCGAGTCCATGACTGCAGAGGATTTCAAAAGAAAATCTCATCTGCCCACTCTTTTGTCAATTTCCAGTGCGTCCATGAGATTAATTTCTCATGCAGCAGAAGGTGCCTCATGGGCAGCCAGTTCAGGCATTGCCATAAAAAGACAGGCATGGATGGGGCTATGCGACTTTGCAGACCCTTTCAAATCTTCTTTCATCAATGCTCCCCTTGATGGAACATCCTTATTTGTGAACAAGAAGGAAGGATGCTGTCTGCTGTAGGAATTACATTTTTTACCCCTCAATGAACTTTTTCAAGGAATTAGAGAGGTGGCAAGAAAATGTGTTTACATAAATCCCAGGGACCTTTTACAGGACTCATGTGGAGACAACTCCTTCAGCGACAGAGGAGGGACTTCTAATGGAAGACACCACCCTTGAAGCAGAGAAGGCCTGCAAAATCAGTGTTTCTGAGATTTCTTTCTGGATAGATCCTTACAGCACTCCTGAAATGCTGTCTGAATACCGACCTCTGGCAGCAGTCAGGGGACATTTGTCCTTGCACCCATGAGCCAGAGTTGCTAAAACAAAAAGTATTTATAGGTTCATAGGTAGGTACTAGGCTATCGGCCCTGGGGCCTATACAAGCCCAGCCAAAAAGGTACCCTGGCTTCTGCCACCCAAGAAAATTATTTTCCTGTGCCACTGTCGAGCAGAGCCACAGAAGTAATCCCCTGGGTGAATTTCCTATTTCCCATCCAATCATCAAGATTTTTTTTTGAAGAGTGTTAATGAGGAGCTTTGTTTGATATAGATAGGTAGTTTATTCCAGAGTATGGGAAGTCTCTGGGACAGGAATCTATCCCTCCGGCATGTTCTGTTTATTGTGGTGACAAGGTTTAGGCACCTAGAGCGTGTAGCTCGGAGGGATTGAGATTTCTTTAAGTGGAGCATGTCCAACAGCTCTGGGTTTGACATAGCTTTGTATGTTAGGCAGAGATCACCTCTGAGTAGGCGATATGTGACAGAGTAAAGCTGGGGGTTTTTTTGAGACGGTCTGCGTAGGGCATCTGTTTGAGGCTGGTAATCCTCTTTGTGAGGTATTTCTGCGGCCTTTCCAGTTGTTGTAGATGCCTTGTGAGGTACATACCAAAAGGGGCATTGTACTCTATAATGGGTCTAATGAGTGATGAGTAGAGGGGAACAATGACCTCTTTTTTTCTGGATGAGAAACCTTATGTGATGAGGTGTGCCACATAGAAGGATTTCCTGACTACTGTGGCGATGTGATTATCAAAAGAGAGACTACTGTCCACATGTGTCCCAAGGTCTCTTATCACACTTTCAGTGTTAAGTATACTACTGCCTATGTTGTAGTTCATGGGTACAGAGTTTTTACCAAAGGGGATGACAATGCACTTTTTGGCATTGAGCTTGAGGCCATGGCTTTGACACCAGGCATCTGTCAGTGAGGCCCTTTTGTAGGATGTCCACATCGTTAGGAGTTTCGATTATGGCTCCTAGTTTGCAGTCATCTGCGAACTTCGTTAGCCAAAGACCTTCTGTGTTAGCCTGTACTTCAGAGAAGTACATACGAAACAGGAGTGGACCCAGGACTGAATCCTGTGGTACTCCACTTGTCACTGGTCTGAAGTCGGATTTGGAGTCTGCTACTTTCACAGTGTGGGTTCTGTCAGTGAGCCAGTTGGCAACCCATCTTGTGACATAGGGATTTATACCTAGTTTAGTGAGTTTATCTATAATTCCAGAGTGGGGGATGGTGTCAAAACCCTTGGCAAGATCTAGATAGTCTGTGTGAACCGCCGTACCCTGTGTGAACCGCCTTACCCTCGTTTACGGCTTTGGTGACTGCTTCAAAGAAGTCTATCAGGTTTAGGAGACATGATCTGCCTTTTACAAACCCGAACTGGGTGGGGTCCAGAGTTTGGAGATTACCAATGTCTTTGTTTATAAGTTCCATGATTATACGTTCCATGGCCTTGCAGACCAGGCTTGTCAGGCTAATGGGGCGGTAGTTCCAGGGGTCCGTGGTGGCTCCCCCCTTGTGTTGTGGGATAACCGTCGCTGAATGCCATTCAGCAGGCACAAAGCCTGAGGTGAGGCTATGATTGAACATGGTACTTAGGTGGCGTGCCAGTTCATTCTGTAGTTCATGTAGAATGCAGCCTGGGATGTTGTCTGGTCCCATGGATGCTGTGTTCTTGGCCTTGGAGAGTGTGTTTTTTACCTGTGCAGTCGTAATTACAGGAACTTTGCATTCTTCCGGTATAGAGATGGGCTCTTTAGGGTGCGAGAGGGGGGGGTAAAGTTAGCACTGAACCTATCTGCCAGGATGTTGGTAATATCAGTTGGTTCCATATATTTAGTGCCATTGTGCTGTAACTCAGAGCAGATTTGAGTGTTGCCATTGAGATTCTTCACATAGCTTTAGAATGCTTTATGGTTGCCTTTAGAATCAGTGGTGATTTTGCTTTCATAACTAGCTTTGGAGGATTTTATCAGGGATCACAGCTTCTTACTGAGGCTGACCAGGGAGCTCCTCCACTCATGGGATTTTACTCTCTTTTGCAACAGTTTCTTCCTTCTGTTGTACAGTTTGTTTATGGCAGGGGACCACCAGATTGGCTTCCTTTTTTTTTGAGGACAGTGTCTTGGTTCTGTTTAGGATAGCATGATTCATGCACTCGTGTAGGTGCTTATAGAGTGCAATTGTGTAGGATTCAGTAGTCATAACTGTAATGTCCATCTGCATGGGTGCCATGACGTTCACCACTTCTGTCTTAAGAAGCATGAAGTTGGCTTTGGAGAAATGTTTTACTGTGGTTTCCTTAATGGGGGGGGTCAGGATGTGGATATCTAGGGTAATTAGCTTATGGTCAGATTGGACCAATGAGGCATTGACTTCAGGTGTGGAACACCGGTCACTCATGTTGGTAATGACTAGATCTAGGATATTGTTGCCCCTGGTGGGGGTGTGGATAAGTTGATCCAGGGCATTGGAGTTTATGAATTCCAGAAAGCATTGAGTGAAGGAGTTGGTACATGAGTAGTTTTCCCAGTTAATGATGGGGTAGTTGAAATCGCCCATTATTAGGGTGTTTGAACCCTAATATTTTCCAGTACATCAAGAAAAGAGGAGTGGGAATCCTGGGGCATGGTGGGGGATCTGTAGCAAGCTACAATTTGGATTGCAGTTTTGCCCAGAGTTAGTTGCACTTGGATAACCTCGGCTGCATTATGCTGAGCAACTAGCCTGGAGGTGTGGATATCCTTAATGAATATGGACACATCTACGCCTTTGGTGTTCTGGTCCAGGTTACATGGCCAAAAAGTGTGGTATGAGTTATAGCCTGGTAGTGCAGGGGTGCTCCCCGGAGCCTTGAACCAGGTCTCAGTCACTGCACAGATATCGATGTTCCCCATTTTAAGGCATGCCTAGATTGAGTGCATTTTGAGATTTAGACTTCTAGCATTGAGTAGCATCACCCTCAGTTGTTGCCTGTCCCTGTTACGGTGGTGAATTTGTCATTTGAACCTTGCCTAAAAAAGGCACTATAGATGCGGCAAGAACCTTAGCCAGTATCCGGAATCCCAGGAATGACAGGTGCAGGCCATCTCTGGCAAAGCATCGTGGTCTGTCGACCATGTCATCCCAGGCAGACAGATACTGGATCCCTTTAGAATAACACCAGAAGCTTAGCCAATTGTTGAAGTCAATCATTTTGTCCTTGTACTGCAGCATCATTCTGGGTGATGGCAGAATGCTACTCAGGGCTAGGGTCATACCTGCCTGGGCTACAAGATCGTAGAGCTCTTCCATGTCTCTTTTCATGTAGTCCAGGGAGGTACGTCTTAGGTCGTTCACACCAACATGGACAGTGACAGAGTCATATTTGTACTTGCTGTGGCATGACCTGAGTGCATGGGTTATGTGGCGGATCCTGGCACCCGACAGGCAGCTGACAGTAAACTTCTCCTTGTTTAGCCTGGTGAGTGGGACATCAGTGTGCCTGACTATAGAGTCACCAATGACTAGTGTGTTGGGTACATTGTTTTGCCTTATTGGCTGTGGTTGAGTGGCACACTGAGTCTGCGGGCTGTGTGTCATTTGAGTTGTGTTGGGGGGGTGGAAGTTGCTTGCATTTCTGCTTTTGAGAGCCTCCACAAATGTTTTTGTGTTTCTATGTGTGGATTTTGGTGGTGTATATTTAGTGAGACTATGTGATGAGTGTGGTGTGGTGCAAGTGTTTACCTTTTCCTCTTGATTGTCAAGTTCAGTCTTGGTTGGAGAGAGTTTTACCTCCAGTTTGGCTAGATAAGTGTATCTCTCACAGTTTGTAGTGTTGGGTGGTAGGAGGAGAGGGTTGTCAGTGTACATGAAGCAATTTCTACATTGCCCCAAGATGCCCAGATTCATCAGATAGACAAGAGAGAACACTGGGAGCTAACCCTTGGACATGCCTGAATAAAAAACTATTTCCCTCTAGATAAGTGAGGAAAGTGAGTACAAGAGCTGTTTTTCTCTAAGCAAGTGAGGAAGGTAAGTACCAAAACTGTTTTCCTCTAGGTAATGAGGAAGGTTGAGTGCTGTAGTAATTAGTAGGTTATTTAGTGCCTACAACAAGTTCTGAACAAGTGCTGATCACGAATAAGCAAATTCAAGTGCTAAAACTTAGAATCTGTATCTGGACTAAACTAGTTACAGGAAAGGGGGGAAACAAGTGCAAATGCGGGCTTTTAAATCACTTTCAACTTTCTGGTTTAAAAGACCACATCTGCGCTTGTTTCCCATCTTTCCTGTAACCTACTGGAAAGCACTAGAAAGTCTTAAACTGATACAAGCCTTCTAGCTTAAAAGAGAGACTTTGGAGTGATTGAGTATCAGTTTTCTGTATTTTCTTGCTGTACTTAACCGTTTTCTGCCTAAACGCTGACTTTTCCAGCACTTACTGTGATTTAAAAGCTTGTTTTTTTTCACATATTGTACTTATTTGACTGCCTGCACTTTTAAAAAGTTGTTTTTTTTGTTTAAATAAATTGTTTAACTGTTGTAGGCTACACACTAAAGTGCGATAGCCTTTTCTGATCACTTGTAGTCGTTTAAACCTGTTTTAAGTGTACTTTTTACTGTTTTTGGCTTTTCTTTTCAAAAAAAAAAAAAAAAAAAAATGTCTTGTTTCCCGCCTTTCTAAGCTAGTATAGTCTAGTGCTGAATTCAGGGCTGTGTTACAAGTTTCTGAGTTGCCCATACCTTACTTGGATAGAGGGAAGTTTCTGTGTTCACCTGTGAGAGAGGGGAACTTTAAGCAGCCATCTGTCCTTTAGTGCGCCAGGCAGCACCGGTTAGCTAGGGTTAAATTATTCCCGGCTCCACTAAGTCTCCTTTTCAGTTTTTCACTTGAAACTAGTCTAACTCTCAACCTAAACACACAAAAAGCATCCTACAGTCCAGCACTTGCTCAGATCTAATAGCAAGCACTAATATACCCCGACACTTGACTACCCAGCAGGGCAAGGCTCTTTATCTACCCCTCACCAACCAAGCAACTAAGCAGCTCACCCTACTATTCAGGCATGACCAAAGGGCAACTTCAGGTGTACTCTCCACTCGAGCTGGTGAATCTGGGTATCCTGAGGCAATGTTACAACTGCCTCATGTACACAGACAGCCCTCTCCTCCTACCACAAAACACTAACATATGCGAGAGATGCAATTATACAGCCAAACTGGAGGCTAAGGTCTCTCCACCCAAGACTGGAACAGACAGTCATGAGGAGAAGGTTAACACTTGCACCACACCTCCAGCCTCACATAGACCCACTAAACCAGCACTGGCAAAAAATACACATAAATGCATGAAATCATACTCGGAGAATCTAAATAAAAACCCGCAAAAGCATCAGAGAGCTCCAAAGCAGACACCCACAAAACCTGCACCTCTCGTCACAAACCAGACAACACATAAAACACAAAATCAGTGTGCCGCACAATCACAGCCCTTAAGGCGAAATAACATACCTAACACACTAGTAATAGGTGATTCAATAGTCAGACACACTGATGCCCCACTCACTAGGCTGGATAAGGAGAAGGTTACTGTTAGCTGCTTATCGGGAGCCAGAATCCGCCATATAACACAAGCACTCAGGTCACTCCAGAACAAGTACAAATATGACTCTGTCATTGTTCATGTTGGTGTGAATGACCTGAGACGTGCCTCCCTGGACTACATGAAAAGAGACATGGAAGAGCTCTCTGATCATGTAGCCCAGGTGGGTATGACCCTGACCCTGAGTAGCATCCTGCCCTCACCAAGAATGATACCTCAGTATAAAGAAAAAATGATCAATTTCAACAATTGGCTAAGCTTCTGGTGTCATTCAAAGGGGATCCAGTGTCTGTCAGCCTGGGATGACATGCTCGGCAAGCCACGTTGCTTCACAAGAGACGGCTTGCACCTGTCACCCCTTGGCTTTCGAATACTGGCCAAGGCTCTTACTGCCCGCATAATGCCTTTTTTAGGCAAGGCTCAAAATTCAAACCCACCACCGTAAACAGCACAAGTAAAAAAATGAGGGTTATGCTACTCAACGCCAGGAGTTTAAATCTCAAAATGCATGCTCTCGAAGCACTCCTAAGTATGGAGAATGTTGACATCTGTGCAGTAACTGAAACCTGGTTCAAGGCTCCGGAGAGCACTCCAGCACTACTGGTCTACAACTCATACCACACATTTTGGCTGCAGAACACGGACCGAAGCACAAAAGGAGGGCGTGTATCCATATTCATCAAGGATATCCACACCTCCAGGTTAGTGGCACAGCATGATACCTCTGAGATCATCCATGTGCAACTAACATCGGGCAAATCTGCAATGCAAATTGTGGCCTGCTACAGATCACCCACCATGACCCAGGACCACCACTCCGCCTTTCTGGCGACACTGGAAAACATGAAGGTCCTACCGAACACCCTGATATTGGGCAATTTCAATTATCCTACCATTAACTGGGAAAACGACTTGAGTACAAACTCCCAGGCTTAGCGCTTCCTGGAATTTATCAACTCAAATGCCCTGGATCAGCTGGTAAACTCCCCTACCAGAGGCCACAACATTTTGGACCTGGTCATCACCAACATGGGTGACAGGTGTTCCGTACCAGAGGTCAACCCGTCACTGGTTAGATCAGACCGTAAACTAATCACCCTGGATGTCCACACCCCACCACCACCCCCAACCAAGGAAACCACAGTGAAAACCTTTTCTAAATCAAACTTCACATTACTTAAGGCAGAGGTGGTAAGTTTCACAGCCCCCACGCTAAAGGATAACATTGCCCAAGATGCAGAATCCTTTACAATTGCACACTATGAGCTCCTACAAGGATGCATGGATCGTGCTATCCCTAGCAAAACCTAGACTCACTCCCCTAAGAGAAGGAAACCAGTCTGGTGGACCCCTGCCATAAACAGGTTATACAACAGAAGGAGACAACTAGTTCAGAAAAAAAGCAAATCCCAAGAAGGAAAGACATCCCTGATCAGTATCAGTAAGAAACTAAGGTCCCTAATAAAATCATCCAAGGCTAACTTTGAAAGAAAAATAGCCAAGGATTCAAAAGATAACCACAAACCCTTTTTTAGCTATGTCAAGAATCTAAGTGGCAACTTACAGATATGCTCTGAGCTAGTGCAAAATAACACAAAATATACTGAACCTACGGATATTGTCAACATCCTGGCAGATAGATTCAGTGCAAACTTCACCTCCCTCTCACCTTCAAAAGGGCCTACAACTATACTGGAAAAGTGTAGTGTCCCAGAAATCACAGAATCACAGGAGAAAACAGCCCTTTTAAAAGACAAAAATGCAGCATCAGTGGGGCCAGATGGTGTCCCAGGTTGCGTCTTGCACGAACTACAGAACGAACTAACCCCCCACCTAAACACGCTGTTCAACCTCAGCCTTTCCACAGGCTATGTGCCCATAGAATGGCACACAGCAACGGTTATTCTGCTCCACAAAGGAGGGACCACAACTGACCCTGGTAACTATTGCCCCATAAGCCTGACTAGCCTGGTCTACAAGGCTATGGAGCACATCATCATGAAACTCATTAACAAAGACATTGGGAACCTCCAAACACTTGACCCGACCCAGTTCGGCTTTGTTAAGGGCAGATCATGCCTACTAAACCTGGTTGAATTCTTCAAGACAGTCACCAAGGCCATAGACGAGGGAAAGGCGGTTCACACGGCCTACCTTGATCTCGCCAAGGCGTTCGACACCATTCCTCACTCAGGTATTATAAAAAAACTCACCAGCCTGAACATAAACCCCTACGTCACAAGATGGGTTGCCAACTGGCTTACAGACAGAACTCACACGGTAAGAATAGCGGGCTCCATGTCCGACTCTAAACCAGTCACAAGTGGTGTCCCACAAGGCTCGGTTCTGGGACCCCTACTGTTCGGCATATATTTCTCAGAAGTACAGGCAAACACAGGAGGACTATGGCTAACCAAGTTCGCCGATGACTGCAAACTGGGAGCCATAACTGACTCTCCGGCTGACACAGACATCCTTCAAAAAGGCCTTACTGAGACAGACACCTGGTGTCAAAGTCATGGCCTCAAACTAAATGCCAAAAAATGCTTAGTCATCCCATTTGGGAAAAACAAAACACCCACGAATTACCACATAGGCGGCAGCCCCCATAATACAGAAGAGGTAATAAGAGATCTGGGGACCCAGGTAGATAGTAATCTCTCCTTTGACAATCGTATTGCCAAAGTAGTTAGGAAATCCTTCTATGTGGCCCATCTAATTACTAAGGGGTTCGCATCTAGAAATAAAGAGGTTTTAGTGCCCCTCTACTCATCACTCATCAGACCCATCATAGAGTACAATGCCCCATTTGGGATGTACCTTACAAGACACTTCCAACAGCTGGAAAGACCACAAAAGCACCTCACCAAGAGGATCACTGGCCATGTCCTATGCAGCCCGACTGAAAAAACTCTGGCTGTACTCAATGGCGTATCGCTTACTCAGAGGTGATCTCTGCCTGACTTACAAAGCCATGTCCAACTCAGAATTGATGGACATGCTCCACCTAAAGAAATCCAAGTCACTGTGAGCCACGCGTTGTAGTGAGCTAAACCTAGCCACAACAATAAATAGAACATGCTGGAGGGATAGATTCCTGTCACAGAGACTCCCCATGCTTTGGAACAAAATTCCTAACTACATTAGGCAGAGCCCCTCACTAACACTCTTCAAGAGAAGCCTTGACGAGTGGATGGGTAACAGAAAATACACCCCTGGGATCACTTCATTGGCTCTGCTTGACAGAGGCTCAGTTAATTAATCAATGGGGCGGCGAAAGCCGACACACTCTGGCTAGGCTTATAAATGCCCTCGGGCAGATAGCCTAGTACCTACCTATGAACCTATAAGTTGAGAGAGATGGAAAAACTGCCCAAATGGCCAGTAACTACAGTTTCTGGGCCAGAACCACTCCTTATGTGGTAGATAGGTTACCTAGTGCTTATCATTCCCACTGATAAGCTAGAAGGCTTCCCACCAACACAGAAAGCTTGGGGGGGCACAGAAGCTGACATACAGTCCTGGATACAGCAAATCTGAATCTGGACTACACTAGTTACAGGAAAGGTAAGAAATAGGCTTAGATTTTTTTTATATATATATACAGAAAAGTAGCTAAAACAGCAGTAAAAACAATTCAAATGCAGTGCAAGCTAGCACACTTAAGTATGTGGCAATGTTAGACCAAACAGTTTAAAAAAATGCAATTAAATTAAAAATGACTAAAAACAAGTGCAGAAGGAGTCCATTAGGTAGAATGAGGTAAAGAGATGAGACTGTCCCAGATCAAATCTAGAGTGGGGGCCGGCAACTGAAAAAGCCTCCAAATTTAAACAAGACAGAAATAGGGAGGGTGGATAGGGGAAAACCAACACCTTCAGCAGAAATCTGAAAAGCTATACAGTGAAGCAAAAATAAAAGTGCACAACTCTGAAGTCAGCCAGCAATGATATAAAATGAGTCAAACAACAATTAACAGTGCACAACTCTGAAGTGCCAAAAAAATATACTTAGCTCTGTATATCTTCAGATAGTTTGAAGAGCACTCTGTCAGGACACAGCAAAGCTCCATTCAGAGTGTAGAATTGTGTGTGTGTGTGTGTGTGTGTGTGTGTGTGTGTGTGTGTGTGTGTGTGTGTGTGTGTGTGTGTGCCTGTGTGGTTGTACCTTTAAGAAGTGTTTCAAGGACAGCACCTGCATGTAAATAGCAAGCACCTTCAGTGCCATTTTGAGAGTGCAGCCAGAGAGTGAGCTTGTACACGTGTGATAGCTAGTTTGTTTATAAGTATATCTAAGTTAAAGTTATTAAGCATCAATTCTGATGTGTCTATACATAATAAAGTGGCTTGGACAGAACCCATGAATGTTCATCTGTTTTATCCTGACCAGATGTGCAACATGGTGCCAGAACCAGGATTTCAGAGACTGCTTTTCAAAGTTACATGGTGCAGAGTTAACAGTGAAGGTGAACTAAGTGAACCGAGTACAGAAAAGAACCAAAGGTAATGAAAACTGGCACGAATGATTTATTTTATGAAAAAGATAAAACAGACCATTACAAGGGCATAGAGCACATTATTAAGCAAGCGAGAGGCACAAAAAGTTTGTTCATTAAACAAAATGTTTAAAATTAAGATATTTAATAAAACAATTATCAGAAAAGCACATAAGGGATTTGGAATTACTTTGGAATTGCAAAACGAGCACAAGAAAAGTATAATGGGCATGGAAAACGATTAAACGAGAATGTTTAGAGTAAAACGAGCACAAGAAAAGTATAATGGGCATGGAAAAAGATTAAATAAGCAAAATTAATAAAGGGCAAAAAGGGTCACATTAAGCATAAATAAACAACTGCATGTTTTTGACAAAGTACTGTGTTTTGGCATAAACTACTGCTTTGCACTGAATGAAGCTATTTAAGGCGTAACTAGAGTTATTCAAAGTATCTCAAAGTGTGTAAAAGTGCTTACAGTGTATGCTTATTAGTGTGCAATTTATTCCAAAGAGTTTATTTGTGTGCAAAGTGCAACTATTTCATAAAGTGCAGTCAAAATACAGCCATTTTTAAAAGTTTCTTGTGCTGGCTGCGTCTATTAGCAGAGTGTCACTATTATAGTGTGTTTCTTGCACTGTAAAGAGTTACTTAGCAAAGTACAGCCATTTTAGGAAAGTTTCAGTGTGCTGTGTACTGTTTACTCAGAGCTTCTTCTGCCCAATTTATTCACACAGTGCAGTTATTTTGAAATGTTTCTTATACTGATAAGAAGTGATTTCTTACACTACAGTGATTTCAAGAGTATCCTTGTGACCGGGAGACTTATTTCACAAAGTTCAGTTATTCAGAGGCTTGTTGTGCTATTGGGCATAGTTACAAATACTGGCATACATTTCTGGCATATGTATGAGTGTGCACATTCCTACAGTTACCAGTGGACTTGAGTTGCATTGTGTTTTACTGTAATTTTTTGGCATGGCAGATGGATTTTGAAAGCCATCACCACTTGTATTTGATCAGAATGTTGCAGATAATTGGAGGATATTTGAGCAAGAGTAGAATATTTTTATACAAGCAACTTATTTTGACAAAGTTGCAGTCACCAGGGCATTCCTTTTACTAAACCTGACTGCTCAGAGGCCATTGAAAGAGAGCGTTCATTTCTGTATGCACCAGCAGTATATGAAGAAGAATGGGAAAACATCTTATTGTTGTAAAGGCTGAATCAAGGGAACACCCCAAATGTCTGAAATGCAAATTCAGGGAAATGTGCAACCCCCAGACAAATGTTACGTTACAGAAATATTTGTTTTACAAAAGAGATCAAAAGCAAGGAGAAACTTTTGCAGCTTATATTACTGATCTCAGAAACAAAGCTAAAATGTGCAGGTTTGGTGACTTAAAAGATGAGTTAATAAAGGACAGGCTTGTGTGTTGTATTAATAATGCTGCAGTGAGAAAGATTTTGCTTCATGGCAGTGATTTAACACTGAGCAAAGCTATTGAGATTTGTCAAATCCATGAAGTTACAGAAAGGCACACAAGTATGCTTGCAAGTGATAAGAGCATGGTTTCAGCAAGCTGCAGAGCAAATGTAGACATGTAGCATGCAACTCGTGGCTAACAGAAGCAGGCCTAAGCACATGGCAGCTGTAACCCCTGTGAGTGTGGCAAGTAAAACCCATAGATTTCCAGCAAGTTCTAAGAAAAGGACATGCTCAGTCAGTACAAGGATGAGTCAGCAAAACCCAAAGCAAGCTTTATTGTTAACTGTCGCAATTGTAGTGCCAATCATAAGTCTAAAAGAGAAAAGTGCTTAGCATTTGGTCAGCAATTCCACAAGTGTAAAAAATGGAACCATTTTCAAAAGTTTTGCAAATCAAGTAAACCTCACACAGTTAGAAAGAAGGAGCATTTAAAAAAATACAGGTTGATCATATAGAGAGCTGCAACCCTGCTTTCTACATAGATGGTGCATCAGTGATTGGTGAAAAGGTTGATGCAGTAGATTTGTTGGTGAGGAATGAAATGTTTTGTACTGTCCAGATCAATGGTAAATCCACCTACCTCAAAGTAGACACTGGTTCAAATGTTATGTCAGCAGACACATTTGCTAAGATGAGAGCTGGTGAGCAACTTAATGTGGCCAGTTGTGTGAAACTTGTTGCTTATTGAGGTGAAGAAATTCATACTGAAGGCTCAGTAGTGCTCTCATGTTATTTGACTAGGAACTGCTACAGCTTACAGTTCTATGTAGTCTGAAGACCTGTGCAGTCATTGTTGGGTCTCAGAGACAGTTGATCTCTCAATCAGTTGGTGATGAAAAAAACTTTCCATTGTTGGGGCCACTCTTGCTGTGACCTTTTTGCGTCTCCCCACAACAACAAGTGCAGCAGGTATTTTTGTCCTGATCCCCCCTCAGGGAGATTCACCAAGAGATGCTGTAGTCACCATTTGGCCATCTGGTCTCCTTTATGCCTGTCCTCCACTACCTCTGATCCCAAAATTTTTACAGTAAGCAATTCGATTGAAGGGGGTCTATATTAAAATCACAAAGAGGCGTTACATCGAATGCCTCTTCAGCGACACATAAAGACCGAATGCGGTAAACCGTGAACAGTCAAAACAGCAATTTCTTTCCCTGGGAAAGAAATTGCTAGTACCAAACACACACACACACACACACACACACACACACACACACACACACACACACACACACACACACACACTATTTAAAACATAACTAAGTGGGGGGCTTTGTCCCCCCACACACCCCAATGTGGGGGGCTGTGTCCCCCACCCCCCCAACTAAATATACCAACTCTAATATTGCACTACAGTGGGGAAAAGGGCAATGCTACGGCTCAGGCCAAGTGATTTTTTTCCCCTGGGGAAAAAAATCGCTGGCCTGAGCCTTCACTATTTTCAGATTTCGGTCTTTATGTGTTGCTGAAGAGGCATTCAATGTAACACCTCTTCATGATTTTAATATAGACCCGATTGAAGAGCTTAGTCATCTTCATTGCCCCTTTCTGGCCTCCCCAGGTGTGGTTTCTCTTCATTTGGTCTCATCTTCATTATCCTCCCTGGATACTGGACCCAATTCTAGACCTTCTGTCTTACACTTCGGGGGTAAATCATCCCAATATCCCAGCCCTCAAACTAACTGCATATTTTCTCCAATTGCACTAATAGCCAGACAGCCCAGGCTCTCTTCTGCAGTATGTGCCATATTATTATTATCCTCCCAAAAAGACTCCACCAAAAGAATTTACAAGAGTAAATGGAAAAGATTTTCTTTCTGGGCTATGAGAAACAACACTGACCCTTTTACTGCCCCTGTATCTGCTATACTAGACTTTCTCTTTTCAAACAAGTTGTTAATTTTTCCATGATTAAGGTACACTTGACAGCCATATGAAATATTCATGCAGGGGACAAAAACTATTGTTTGGCTGCTTCTAAATTATGTAAGGCTCTCTGAAAAGGCATCTTCCTACTTAGACCTCCACTAAAGGATCCATCATCTCCCTGGGATTTGACAGTGGTACTCCAAAGTTTGAAGCAACAACCTTTTGAAACTGACCTAAAGTATCTTATCTTGGAAAGCAGCCTTTTTACTGGATCTCAGAACTCCAGGCTCTTTCATCAAAGACTTCTTACATTATCTTTCATAAAGACAGGATTACTTTACAGATTAACCCTTCTTGTTTTACCTAAAGTGGCTTCTGAATCTAGCATTAACCAAACTAATCATTTACCAGTCTTCTTTCCAAAAAATTCAAACAAAGGAGAATGTATGCTACATCTTCTGAATGTACATAATTATGTTTCTATTTACAAAGAACAAAACAATACAGGAACTCAGACCTGTTGTTTGTCTCCTTTTCATCAAGTCAGCTGAGTTATCCAACATCTAAAGTTACATTGGCAAAATGGCTAATTAATTGCATTTCCTGAATCTTTTCCCAACAGGGCCTTTCCCCTAACAAGACTACCTAAATCTAGATCCATGGCCCCTTCATCTGCTTTCTGCTCAAGAACCTCTATTGATGATATTTGTGTAGCAGCAACATGACCCAATGTTCATACCTTCATTACTCCTTACAAATTGGACTTAATTTCAAAGTGTAGAGCTGCCTTTGCTTCAGCGGTTCTCCAGAATATCCTTCCATGATGGCCATCCAAGATTTGCATAGTTGGGGAATCTGTCCCATTCAATGAGGAGGAATGAAAATGACTACATCAGATTTAAAAGTTATGTACTCACTATAACTAGACATATGTGTTGTTCATTTTCATTCTTCTTCTTCAACTTCTGCCTTCCCCCCTTTTTTCTGTAATCTTTTGGAGTGACTTGATGGTTTCTTGTTGGAACTTGTAGTTCCAGGTTTGAGCCCACTTTTTGGTATCTATCTTTCTTTTTAAGTACCTCATGTAGGCTTTATGGCAGCATACTTGATCTGAGGTTTTGGGGAGGGACTATGGCATTATGGGTAGAGAGAGGAGCTCAAGAGTTGAATCTAAAGTCTGAAGTGTGTAGCCGAGTTGGATCTGAGGATTGGATCCATAACTAATTCATTGAGGAACAATGAAAATGGACAACACAGATGCCTAGTTATGGTGAGTACATAACTTTCCTGACTTGGACTTGGAGACAGTGCCCCACCATCTACCCTTGTGCATCTAAAAAAACATAAAAATAAATAAAAAATATGCCTCAGCTTGAGACATGTGATTCTGCAGTAGCCTCAGCCTTGAGCAGGCTATAAGACTACTCACCTTCTGTTATCTTTAGGTCCCCTGGTGTGGTGTTAATACCAGAACTGTGAGCGACACTAGGGCCAGACACATCACCCAGAGCTATACTATTACCTGCCTCAGGTATGGGAGAGCCGAACCTTTTAGGTGCAGGGGAGGTCAGGGATGCAGAATCCATTGCCAATGATGATACCCCTCTCCTATGAGATTTTCCTACGCGAGTACTGCATGCTAAGAAGAGACAGAAAACCCCAAATATGGTAGGGCAGCAGTCTCTGACTGTTTTCCCATCTGTGATGGTGACTTTAGCTAGATCCACTGTTTAGGAAGTTGATTACAGGGTATACACCTGGGTTATGGGTAAAATTGGTGCTTCTACCTCTGGTCAATCATCGAAGGATCTGATTTTAAGGGGATCCAGTGTATGAGGTTTCAGACCTTTCAGAGTCAGATCAGTAAATGCTGACTAGATTCTGGGATGCATTCAGTTGGGAGCAATCACTGGCAGATCATCAGGGTTTATGATCTTTTGGAGGATGAGGTTCTAGATATGGAGACCTTTCCTCCATTGATCCCAGTGTTTGAGGATGTTTTTAAGAAAGCTTGTAATTTTCCACTGCTCATTTAGGCTCTGCTTTAAAAAAGTATTTGAGAAATTCAGGGTATGCTTAGGAATGCCTGGCCTCCAAGCCCCCTTGTCTGCAGACCCTGCTTCAGTGTCCATAATGACTTCTTCTAATGAAAGCACTTTGCCTTCTTCAAATTCTGTTCCTTCAAATAAACCAGGCAAATGGCTAGAATCTCAGGGAAAGAACCTGACTCAGTCCAGCACTGTAGCTTTTAAAGGACCTAACTACTAATGTTTTATGTGGAAGTTTATGTTAAAATGTATGCATAGCTTAGACAAGTTTGCTGAATCTTTACCTGCTGAGCAAAATGTCTGTGTCAAATATATTGCTGCTAATGTCAAGTGTTACAACAAGCTTTAAAGTCTCCTTGGAGAGGACTGATATTATTGTTAAAAATGCAGCACCGTCAGTGGTGATCAGGAGGTATGCTTGGTTGAACAGCCAGAACTTTTCTGATTAGTTAAAAAATGAGATTTTGAATGTTCCACTTTAACCTGATTGTGTATTTAGTATGGCAGTTAATCAGATCCTTAAACACTGGGATGACAGAGGTAAACTCATGCAAGGGGTGTCAAAAATGTTTCATATTCCCAAATTTCCTCCTTTAAGGAGGATACATTTTAGCTGCCTTCAAAACAGAAGCCCCAGTCAAACAAAAAACAAGCCAATAAAAGGAAATGACAGGACAAAAACCCTGTCAAACTTAACAACAGGGGTTCCTTTCCCAAAAACATTAATCCTCCTTCCAACTTATGACTGTGCTGTGGCACAGCACCTGACTTAAGCCTCCCTCCAGGTGCCACTTCTCTAAGGTTAGCTCTCAATAAGGTAGCCTGGCCATCAGTGGTTTCCAACAAATGGGTGTTCAACAATTTTGGCAGGGGTTACAGATGACAGTGGAAAGAACATCCACTTCCATTCAAAAGGGTACCCCCTCATCCACCAAACCAGGCTGTTATATCCTCCTATTCTCCAGCAAATGCTGGACTCAGAAGTCATAGAATCAGTCTCCCCTTCGGAAAGAATGAGAAGTTTCTACTCCAGAATTTTCCTGGTCCCCTACGACAGAGCTGTTGTGGAGAGCACTGTTGGACCTTTCCTTTCTGAATATGTTTGTCAAGATCCCAAGTTCAAGATGTTCACCTTAGAGTCAGTCTTTCCCGTGTTGCTGGACTACTGCTTCATGATGCCCCTGGACTTTAAAGGTACATTTCACCATATCTCCACTGCTTATCACCTCAGGATATTTCTGAGAGTCGTCGGGTCTGATTCACACTATTAGTTTTCTGTATTGCTCTTTGGGCTGTCCACTGTACCTCGAGTGTTTGCCAAGTGCCTTATCGCAGTAGTGGCCAAATGTCAGACCCTGAGCATCCACATTTTTCCTTACTTGGATAACTTGCTGATCAGTGCAGAGCCTGCATCTGGATGTTCGGATTCACTAGAGAAGGACTTAAAAATCTAGAAGGTGTGTCCAACACCCTCGCAAAGGCTAGCCTTTCTTGGGTGCTTAATCGACTTCCACTTGAGAATGGCCTTTCTTCCACATAACAAGATTCTGTCTTACCAGACCATGTTTTTGGAATGTCACCTTGGTAAGAGAATTCCTAAAATTCTTGGAACTGATGACATCCATTATTCTCATGATACCACTGGCCCATCTTCCTTGAGAAAAATTCAATGGTATGTCCTAAATTGTTGGAACCAGCACCTTCATTCCCTGGAAACCCAGTTGCCAATGCTACCCTTCATCAAATGATAGTGACAGTGGTGGAGATATCAATTATCAGTTCAGGACTTCCTTTCTCCCCTCCAGTGCCACTGTAATCTGTCCAGACAGATTCATTCAACTTTGCTTGGGTAGTTTTTTCAAAAGGTTGCCAGTAGGGATCCAAGGATGCACAGAAGCACATCAGTATTAACTCATTCACTCCAATGGGGCTCTGGAAGGTTGCACTGTAACTTCCAATAGGTGGAGCCTAAGCCTTTTGACAGAATTAAATGATGTCCTCACATTTCAATCAAATGTTCATATCTCTGGAATCATAGGAGTTATGAAAGAAATATAAATGGCAAACTCTTCAGCATGTACTATTTTTATAGTGGTAGTATTCTTTAGGTTTTAAGTCTTAAACCAAATTTTATAAGTCACAGTAAACACAGTAACTATTACATTTGTAATATTTTGAAAATAACGTACAATATCTCAGCAACCACTCAAGTTGCAAACATACTGTTAGCAGCATTTTATTCATCTAGCTGAGAGCTTTCACATGAGGCTAAGGATTTCTGTGTTACTTGGTTGTTGAGATGGTTAGAAAAATGTGAAAATAATATTTATATAAATTTATATCATAAAATAACAGTAGAACAAACACACCCACTCCGGAGCAAATGTCTCTCCACTGCCTTGAAAATAGAGTATAAGTAATCCAAATGCATTGAACAGGGAGAGGCAACCAAACAGCTCACAATGAAAATCCAGTCTTAATAAAACAGATAAAAGTTCATTTATTGTGTACACAGGTAAGCGCTTTCACCAAAGCTTCTTCAGACCTTTAAAAAACTTCCCTCCAAACAAACATTTCCTTTTATACTAATCATATGACTGTGCTTCAATTAAACTGTTGACTTATTTAAAAAGACATACATCATTTATCACTATTAAAATCACAAAATTCAAGCTATAATTCATATGCTAAACCAAGTTCATGCCTTAAAATACTGTAAGGCGATAGCATAGAAATGTAATATATAGCGCTTATACATTTCTAACTTCTACAAGTTTTAAAAATGAAAGCATCTCTATTGATGTAATGAATATTATAATGTTCGTCTAACTAGTTCTTCCTTATCTATTATTTTAACACAAAATAAAATATAAGCAATATAAGCAATCAGACATGAACATCTGACATAGAACTAAAAAATAATAACTATATATTATTTATATTAATCAAATATTTAAAACCATTGTTGCGCATTTAGTTGCTGTAAACAAAACAAAAGCAACTTACTCTAATGCAAATACTTGTGAGAATATATAAAAAATCAAACAGGTGCGTCTGGCAAACCAAAAAATAATAACTGTATGTTATGAAACTGTATTAATCAGATTTTTGCTACGCGCTATTTTCATTGTGAGCCATTTGGTTGCCTCTCCCTGTTCAACGCATTTGGATTACTTATACTCTATTTTCAAGGCAGTGGAGAGACATTTGCTCCGGTGGGTGTGTTTGTTCTACTTTTTACGCTTGTACTTATTTTCGTTTACACACTCCAACGAGACATGGCTGATGGTAACTTACAAATTGAAATTGATTATAGACCCTGTGGACCGGGGAGAGTAGAGGTGAATACTAATACTGCAAATAATGACACCAATGTACTGGATACCAATAGCAAACAGATTTTGAATGTATCTGTTGGTGGCGAATGCCTGTTATCCAAATTTACTACGTGTTTTAAGAGTGAAGAGAATCCCTTATTATTGTACAGTGGTAATAACAATGCGATGCCTGAATCTATGGATGCTACTGCACTAGAACAATTAAGATTATCAATGGAGAAATTGGAAACAGACTCCTTTAAGCTGAAAAGACTAACAACACAGTGCCAACACTTTGAAGCGTGCCTAAGTAAGGGCATTATTCCTAGAGGCCTGCGAGTATTAAAAATGCCGACCTATGGCGAACAGTATCCAAAACTGCTGGCCAAATGGCAAAACCTTAACATTGAGGTGAGCAAAAATTATTTACACTTGTTAATAGAGTTTTTTTACACCAGAAGAGAAAGCCTTGAACAACAGAAAAGATTATATATAGACTTTGATACAGAAATAGTGAATAAAGCTCTATCCACAACGTTAGCTACCATTATGGTTTATGAAAAACAGCTCATACAACAGAAACGCACCAAGCTGGATCGAGATATTCAGGATTTCCAGCTTGGTAATGTCTTTACTTGGCCCAGACTGAATTTGGCCAATAAACAGCGTGTTGGTAACAGCATAAGAGAGACTGATAGTAGGAATCATCACAACAATCAACTATCTTCTCCATTAACATCAGTTAATATTAACCTGGTACAAAGTAGAGTAGGAACTGATGAGATTTCTGATACATCTGTTAAACGTAAAACTACTAGTAATGGTGCTGAAGGTTCCAGAAGCACTTTGTCAAGTGTTCCAAGTTCACCTTCATCCATAGTTCAAACACAAACATGTGGGGTTTTTGCCCCAAAGGACACTGTGAATAGTCAACAGGTGGTACGACCTAAAGTAGGTCAAATCAATAACATCATAAATAACTCCAACACCAATACCATTGACAATTCAACGGGTTTTCATCAATTCCCCCTTCCCATTTCCAAGGAGAAGGGGGTGAGAAGGAACCGCTCAGAGAGTCGAGGACGTCAAAAAAGAAAGTTATCAATAGAGAGGGAAACCAATCATACCCTCAAGAAAATGTGGAACCAGATGAGGATTGCCTAGTCTGGAATTTATCACATCGAGTACTTGATCATAATGAAATGAACGCTCTCAACAAAGGGTTGAATTTTATTCCTACTAGCAAAAACCAACTCACAGATGTTTTGATAAATATAAAATTATATGTCAGAAATATCATGTTGAAGTTTTTATATAGAAATCATGCAAGTAGGGATATTTATCCTTTCTCTAAACCAAGCCAGTTTATTCCGATTAATCACCCCTTAGTAGAGGCATTTTATAATCTTGTAGAGGAAGATATACATTGTCTATACAATGACAGAAAAAAGCAGGGTCACACCAAATCCAGGAGTAATTTGAATTACAATGAAAGGAAAGCTTTACAGAGACTACAAGGAGATCATACTGTAGTCTTTAGACCAGCAGATAAAGGAGGACCTTTGGTAATAATGGATAAGACAGAATATATAAGGGTGATGGAAGAAATGTTGAAAGATACACAGTATTATAGTATCATAGATAAAAGAGTAGTTGAGAACATAAAAACAAATATAGCTCAAGTTCTATGTGACCTAATCACCAGTAATAAGATCACTCAGGAATTAGCTAAATTCCTAGAGGTAGAACATCCATTGATACCTGAAATACAAGGCATACCTAAGGTTCATAAAAATCCTACAAACCCTCCCATGAGACCAATTGTCTCAGGGAGAGGTTGGTGCACAGAGACATTCTCACTTTATATAGAGAAACAACTTAGTCCAGTGCTTGACAATAATAGGGTTGTATTAAAGGACACTAAACAGTTTCTCGTGGATCTATATGAACATATTAGTATTATACATTTGAAAACTAATATGCTGTTTGTTACTATGGATGTCCAATCTTTATTTACCATTATTCCAAATGGCTTAGGCATAGAGTACATTACAAGGTATTTAATTAAACATAGTGCATATAATGAGTCCAATATCCAACTCATAGGTTTATTTTTAAAGTTGGTGCTCATGAATATTGTTTTTGTCTTCCTTAATACCATCTATATTCAGCGTGAAGGCATAGTTATGGGCACTTCTTGTGCCAATAGTTACGCCAACATGTTCCTGGCTTTATGGGAAGAAGAATATTTATTTCAAGAAACCTGGTTCAAAGATCATGTGACCTTTTATCGTCGTTTTGTAGACGATATCTTTCTCATTTGGGAAGGAGATGAACAAAAGTTATATGAAAGCATTTCAGAAATTAATAGGATGACTGATTGTTTAAAATTTTCCTTCAATGTCTCAAACACAAAAGTAGAATACTTAGATGTGTATGTTGAAAGGGTAATGGACACTTATATTAATACAGGGGTTCATAGGAAGAAATGTTATGAAAATGCAATACTCCAAGCCATGAGAATATCCCGACTAAATGCTACAGACAGGGGATATACTGAAGAGATGGGCTTATTTAGAAATAGATTAGCTAAGCAAGGTTATAAAGATAAGGATGTAGAAGAAAGTTTGCGAGATATGCAAAGTATGAAATTGGATAGGGCCGCACCATATTTGTCAGATACTATAACAACTATGAAGAATCCCAGTAATGAAAATCAGGGATTACGAATACCTATGTTTTATACAATAGATAATCAAGACGTTAGGAAAATGATTCAACATCACTGGCGTATTTTAACTATAGATGATGATATAAGGAAAATAGTAGGGTCAGAACCAAGGTATCTGTATAAGAACAAACCAAATCTGAGAAGGTTGTTATGTCATCAAACAAGAGATTTTAGAGTAAATGGTTATAAAGGAACTACATCATGTGGAAGTTGTAGATATTGCCCTTATATAGATGAGAGTCCCGAGTTTATACATCCAGATACAGGAAATAAGTATTATTTCAAAGTGACGGCTGATTGTAATACCATGCACGTAGTATACCTAGCTATCTGTCAGGAATGTCTATCTTTCTATGTAGGCAAAACTGATTGAAAATTTCAAAATAGGATCAGAGAACATCTATATGCCATAAGAATAAACTATGAAAACAACGTGTTAGCGAAACATGTGCATATTGAAGGTCAAGACCATACTTTTAAATTTAAGGTGATAGATGTGTATATACCTAGGATACGGGAAGGGAATATTAGAAATGCTACAGAAAGCAAAGAGGTTAATTGGATTATCAGACTTAGAGCACACAAAGGCAGAGGGCTGAATGAGATAGCAACAATTAAACCAATTCTTAAGAACAGAAGGGTAACTGTTAAAAAGAAGCAATAAGCCCTATTAGTCCAGGCTTTACTATTCTCGATGTGTTATTCATTAGAATTATTAGATTTAGCGCACAGTCATTGCAGATTCATATATCAGTTCATGGTATACAGATATACACCCATGTGTATGACCCTGGACTGTTCATCCAGTTACCTCATGCCTTTTTATATATAGATACTCAGAAATTCAGTTTTACCTGGTATAATGTGCCATTCTTTAATTAGTGGCTTACTTAGAATTTATTCTATATGGTTTCAACACAGTATGTACTTGTAGGTCATTACCTCTTATTTTTCTCCCTTGAGCAGACTATGTTATATCCGATTAGATTATTAGGTCCCAATACATTTCTGTATTGATGTATTGGTATATATCATTTTGATGAATACCAATATATGTTTATGTTCTTAATAGCACCATCCCAATAAGCCTCAGACTTCTTATAATATTTATTTAGCATGTTAAACAACTAATTAACATAGTATTAGTTATATATGAGCATGATTCTCATAGGATTCTATTATGCTAGTTTATTAGGTTAACCAGTTTCAGCAAATGATATAAAGCTGAATAGTATGTTAGGAAGTTTTCTGGTTAACCAAAGTTTGAATGAATATGTTTAGTATATTAACATCTATGTTCATATTTTTTGTGAACATTATATGTATGCTGAGAATGAGATATATATATTTTTTGCAAGTTACACCGTAACATTGTATAAATGATAGCTGTGAATTATGTATTGTGAAGTACATGCTCAGTATGTGTTAAGTATGACCTTAGAGTTATTTATGCAAGAGATATAAGAAAATATATTGAAGTAAGATTTTGCATTTTCGCAAACTACACATACACCCTTTGTACTATTTCCAGCATACAGATAGTTGTTAGCGTAATTTTAGTGTGTGTACAGACACATTTACATTTATAAATGGACAGCACACGTCTTATGCAACATTGATTTTATGTTCGACGTGTGCATACCAAAAGATAGACAAACTTTTTTGACAACGCTGTTAATTCAGTTGCAATATAGTCTAGTCGCCTCTGTTTGGTTCACACTAAATGCATAGCGCGTAGCAAAAATCTGATTAATACAGTTTCATAACATACAGTTATTATTTTTTGGTTTATGCCAGATGCACCTGTTTGATTTTTTATATATTCTCACAAGTATTTGCATTAGAGTAAGTTGCTTTTGTTTTGTGTACAGCAACTAAATGCGCAACGATGGTTTCAAATATTTGATTAATATAAATAATATATAGTTATTATTTTTTAGTTCTATGTCAGATGTTCATGTCTGATTGCTTATATTTTATTTTGTATTAAAATAATAGATAAGGAAGAACTAGTTAGACGAACATTATAATATTCATTACATCAATAGAGATGCTTTCATTTTTAAAACTTGTAGAAGTTAGAAATGTATAAGCGCTATATATTACATTTATATGCTATCGCCTTACAGTATTTTAAGGCATGAACTTGGTTTAGCATACGAATTACAGCTTGAATTTTGTGATTTTAATAGTGATAAATGATGTGTGTCTTTTTAAATAAGTCAACAGTTTAATTGAAGCACAGTCATATGATTAGTATAAAAGGAAATGTTTGTTTGGCGGGAAGTTTTTTAAAGGTCTGAAGAAGCTTTGGTGAAAGCGCTTACCTGTGTACACAATAAATGAACTTTTACCCATTTTATTAAGACTGGATTTTCATTGTGAGCCGTTTGGTTGCATCTCCCTGTTCAATGCATTTGGATTAATCATAAAATAACAGTTAATATCTATTTAACTGCACCAGACAGAGGTCAAATATTAATGCAGTTGAGTTTGCCATTTTGTAAGCTTTAAGATGAAATATTTTAAAACATTGTACACAGCATGGTTTTGGAATTATTGATGCAAATATGAACAAGCAATATATGATGCCTAGAGGCATCAGTAGGAGTTAACTGCAGATGTACCTGGAGGCATCACTCGGATGTAATGAATTAAGGAGATGTTGGCATAGATTTGTACCTTGAAAGTCCTTCACCACCTATGGACTCTGGGTCCTCTACTGGTGGCTAAGGACAACACAACAGTGTGGTACCTAAATAAACAAGGGGGTACAAGGTCATACCCTCTTTGCCAGTTGACAGTGATGGCCTGGAAGCTTGCTTAACTGCATTCTCTGACTCTTCAGGAGTCATGCTTCCTGTCAGAGTAGAACATTGTGGCAAACAGACTATGCATATCCTGGGCAGACCCACAAGAGTGGCAGCTTAAGGCAGTGGTGTTCCAGGATCTAGCCCAGATGTGGAGAATGCCTCAAATAGACATGTTTGCCTCCTTTCAAAACAGACAGCCGGAATAATTCCGTTCCAGACATCCTTGCAGTCAAGGTTGGAGTATAGATGCATTCTCGTTCCCTTGGACGCAAATATTCCTGTATGCATTTTCATCACCCTTTCCACTGATTTACAAGGTATTTCTGAAAATTCAGAAATAAATGCCAAAAATCATTTGGGTGACCCCCTACTGACCAAGGCAATCTTGTTTCTCTCTTTTAATGGTATTGGCCAAGGACAATTACCACAGATTTCCTGAAAACTCTGGATCTGCTCACACAGTCTCAGGGGTGACTTTTGCACCCCAGTTTGGAGAAACTTCAGCTGAAAGCCTGGATGATTCAGTCTTGACTCTGTTTAGGCACTTGTTTCATGAGGATGTGCAGCAGGTACTAAAGGAAGTCAGAAAACCTGCTGCTAGAAAATCTTATGTTTATAAATGGCTGAAGTTTTCTGTTTTGCCTAAATGGAAACAGATGGTCCATATAGGTTAATATCTCTCTGGTTTCGAAATATTTGTGACAGCTACTTCAGGATGGCTTGTTGTATGCATCCATTAAGTCCATTAAAGAGCATTTAGTGTCTGTCTCTGCTTGTGTACCTATGGATCTCTTTCTCTCTCACCTTCACTTTTGGTAAAACAGTTCATGAAAGGAGTTTTGCATATGAGATCCCCTCGAAAGCAAATTTCTTCTTTTTTAATTTCTCCAAATCTTTTGGGTTTCTAATGCCTTGACAGTAAAGGACTCCATTCCTAAGTCAAAGTACGATTAAAGTTCATGAAATTAGTATTGTTTCAATCTTTGATGTCAGCCAAAAGTGCTCTTCGCAGCACCCACAATGTGCCCAGTAATGACTCCTTCTGCAATTCGTGTGGGGTTACATGGATTGGTAACATATCTAAATATGACTGTAGGTACTAACCTGCAGATAGGGAAGTCAATATTATAGCAAATGATTGCTCTGCAAGCATCCGTTCCACATTTCTTGGTATGTCCGGGACACCTATTTTCTGCAGTTTACCGCCATCATTCACAAACTAACCACAATGACACAGAAAACCATGGCCACACACCTACCACAAGTACAAAAACAATTTATTATAAAATGTATGTGCTGTTTTTGGCTGGGGGCACTCTTACTTTTCTTAGGTACAGAATGGCAACTGGTATACAAACCATGTTTAAATGTATCAATTAGCCTTTGTACTGAATGTACTATATTATTATTATTATTATTATTAATAATAATTTCCTTGATTTCTATGATTTCCTGTTGGTGATACAAAGTCCTCTCCCACTACCTTCCTGATATTACATTTTCTCATCAAAATATGTGCCAGTATTTGTTGAAAAATTCCTCATAAACTAATCTGTTTTAAATATTTGGTCAAGCTTACTACACTTGTTAGACCTTTTATCATACGGATTACAAATACTACATCTTTTTCAACCTCTTCTAATGCATTTTCAACAAGTACTCCAGATAACTCCATTGTCTACAATGTTGAATACTTTCCTTGGAATATGCAAACTACCACACAATCCCCATAATTTTATCCAGAAGAAAAGTCCAGCCAAGTAAAGTTGTGCTGAAGTAATATTTGCACAATCATGAACACAGTAACAGTACTAAAGAAAGCATTTAAAAAACAGAAAGTATTTTGTTAACACATCTGACTTTTCATTTGCCCCTACCACATTTTGTAATCGAAATACTGTCAGAGACCCTCAAGAATCTCCTAGTAGAGACACATGTTTAATGAGCAAAATGTCCTTGCCACGTCAGTACTTCAATCACTAATTTCTACCATGTATGTGCAATCACTAAAAGACACCAAAGTAAAAGATGTTCTCAGAGATCACTAATAAGTCACACTGCTGCTGTAGTACATTCCCATTTACAAATAGTTTACATTATTGTGAGATGCCCATCATATAAATAAAACAAACATTTTATGAAGTGAACTCAGTAATCTTGCCTCATTTTCAACTATTCCTAATAATTTGCAATATTTCTAATATTTTTCTTACTTTAAAATGTCTGTGGTATCTTAATTAATTTGCCTGCTAACTCAAATAATCCCAAGATGATATGATGTTGCTAAACTTACTCATGTAAGTTCAGGGTTCTTTACACATTTTGCAAGCAGATGAGGTCCCTTTTAAGCTATCTCTATGAATCATAGTGATATGCAAATGTGCATGGCTCCTTATGAGTGTAACTGCCTTCCTGCTTTAATTCACATAAAGCATATCTTCAGGAATCTACACTTTTGCTTTAAGTAGACATTTTTTTCAACACACCTGCACAATTATGTTGTCAGCTTCAACGACATCCACTGACTACATTTGCATACCAAGGTAGAGCTGTTCTTCTCAGATTATCACTACTCACAATTAAAGACCAGGACTATGAATAATGCACATTGCAATCGGATATGACCAAGACAGTAATTCCTTTGCAGAACCATAGGAAGCCCCTGGGAGCATCCTAGGGCTGACTCTTCATCTAATCAAGGCAAGGTGCTAAGAATCAAGCTTGCACTGTTCAGATGAAAAAAACTTCTGGGTAGCAAGACAGACTGAGTACCCAAGACCACACACCAACTAAAAGAATGCTGCTGGCCAGTTTGCCAGCATAGATATCACCTGGGACAAACACTAACTTCTTTCAGTAGATCCCAGTCTGATGAACAGATAAATTGATCATCTAGCAGAAGCCTGTCTTGGAGCTTACTGTGCTACTCCATCTGTGCTATTGCCTTCATTCTGCCTGAAAATCAGACTATATCTCAACCAGCACAATATAGGTAGGGTCAAGACATGAGGATAAAAGATTGATAGAGGAAGTCAAGGCCTTGTTATACACTTTGGCCACCTGAGCAGCATCTCCAGGACTGAACTTTTGAAATGCTGTTGAAAGACAAGAATCACTATATAACAAGAGACCCATGTCAGGTTCCTTCAAAATACCAGACAATGGTCAGTGGATACTGTTTCAGGTACTTCAGTTGTAATGAAAGAAGGCTATGGTCAGACTGTGTTACGCATTTCCTCACCAGATTACTGATCTTAACATCCACATGGAATACCAAAATATGACCATATATGTGGTAGCAGAATTAACAACTTGAACAAAGCTAAATCATTCATAATACAAAATATTTTTTTAACAGCCGCCACTGATTCATTATTGAACCTAATATTGAATTAACCCAAAATTAGCCATTTCTGTGGGTTCATGACCAAGGGCACAAGGAAGTGCATGAATTCATAAAGGAACATTCCTGCACTACTGAGTGCATGCTAGATAAGGAGTAACCAACAGGTTGCTCCTGTACCCATAACATATTCAAAGGAAATGGCAGCTCCAGCCAAGAACCTTTTCAGACCAACAACTGAACAATGGAAATGTCAGTTCTTCTGCTACACTGATCCTCCTAGGGAACCACACAACTGGGATCCTCATCACATGAATAAGTCCTTAGTGGGAAACAAGCCAACTTTAGATGGTAATGAGCTGGTCAGTATCATAGAAAAAGTAAGATATAATACAGAATTCTTCTAGCACTACAGTAGATGGGTGTCCTGCTTCTTTACGCAGATTAAGAAAGGGATCCACTTGTATGTGATGCATAACCATATCATGAGGTCATGGACCATGTTTCACTCCATGTGAATAGGTGCATAACACTGAAATAGGCCCATGCTTGGAGTAATTCCCAAAATGCCAGTCATGATGAATACAAGCTGTGTACCTCTTCCCAACACTCAGCCTCCTGCAGGTAAAATCAATACTGGCAGGAAGACAGGGAAGTACTAAACTTGGCATGACAAGAAATCTGTTGCTGTTATAATTAAGAAACCCGTGGCTCAGCAAAAGGATAAAACATCAAACTGATGTGTAGTGTATAAACAGAATATTAACATTTCTGAATAAATAACAAAAAATAAACAACAATACAAAAATAATACCATAATTTCAAAAGATAAAATACAGAAAAAAACAAAAACAGAAAAAGAGGAAAAAAACAAATCAGCAGTAAATTTAGGAAACATCAATCAAGCTCCAGGACATAGTAAAACAAAAGGATGTACACTAACAACAGAAACAAGCTTAAAGTTGTGTGTGGCATGACACAAAAACCCTGATGGTAACAATGAAGTGGAAAACACAGCTATACTAAGGAAAGTTCGAGTAGCAGCAGAACACCTAAAGTAACTTTTAATCTAAAGATGCCACTACACTGTCTTGAACAAATAGCTAACATCACCTGTTATTTGTACGTTCGTCTCGTCCATGAACTCCAGTCCAAATGTCTTCTTCTGTTATTCAAAATTCACGTGGGCACGGAAGATGAAGACGTAAAACATCAGACACACAGACGCAAAAGCGTCTGTGTGACTGGACTTAAATGGCGTTCTTAAAGAAGAATGCCCTTAAAAAAAAAAAAATTTTAATTAAAAGAAGATTAATCTACTTAGCCAGCTGATTCCAGGGGGTGCAAGTCCACCCCCTTGCACCTGCCTGTGGGTAACCTTGCCTCTGGGGAAAATAAATGTTTGGTTTAGGTTAGGATATAGATGCCCATTAATGCACAAATTAAAATGGTTGTGTCTATTAGTTTATTTTAAGAAGCTTGGAACAATAGTCCACAGATTTACTACATAGTTTGAATGAACTGGAATAAATGTCTACCCACTCTGATCCATGAGAAGTTTGTGAATGGGTATGTTAACTTCTTTTCCTTATGATTGCTATGGTGTGCATTATAGATAGAGCAACCCTGCACTGCTTGTTCTGTTTAGCATACATTGACAAAAAAATTATATCTTAACGATTTTTCTTTACACTTTACTATTCCAAGATGTGATTCATGTCAAACATTTGCTTTCTTAGTTGATTAGGAACTATTATGTTGTCAGCTTTGAACACAGCTTATTTTTCCTTGAAAGAAAATTAAGGTTGAATATCTAGCTTTACAGATTACTTTTGTTCAGGCCAGTCTTTCATTGCAGTGTCTTTCACCTGTTGCATTTCTAAATGTGTGTCAGTTGTTCTTCTTCTTCTTCTTTTGGCTTTTCCCAGTTAGGAGTCGCCACAGCAAATGATTGGCAGTAGATTTTTTACGGGTGCCGAGGTGCCAGCTCGACGTCCAACCTTCAGCGAAGGCACGCTCATTCTACACATGTCTTTCAAACATCACTCGACCGTGGGGAGGACATGCAGACTCCACACAGAAGGCGTTCCAGCGAAGAATCAAATGGGAGAACCTCTTGCTGTGAGGCAACAACGCTACCGCTGCAACACCACGGTACCCCTGAAATGCAGCTACATTTTCTTCTATCATCGGTAACTGCAGATTTACCCACATAATCTGCATTTATTCTTGTCAACGTTTTTCACCCTACAATGATAAATTTCTGCTGCATTGCATGACTTTGTCCTTATCTGAGAGGAGCTGCATAATGTTGCTGACCTGAGAGACTGAGTCATTGGAAGTGACTACAGCTTTCTGTACTTTTGGGTGCATTGCAAGACTTTGCCCTTGTTTGAGTTGAGTAGCATGACTTTGCTTACCTTAGATTTGATCCCTCTACCAGCAGGGAAGTGTCTTCTTTATAGCTTATATTAAGACTTGTCTTCCCATTCAGTATTGTTAATAGTTTAGAACAGTTTAAAATTTTTTTTCTTTTAAGAGAAGAGTTCCTGCAGACTTATGAACTATTATTTAAAGGAAGTCAGTTAGCACTGACAGTTTTTATTGGCTGTTGGTTGCCTTTGCCTTGCCACACTTTATGCTGCATTAAATGACTTTGCCCTTGTTTGAGTGCCATTGCACACTACCAGCTCCACCATTGTCCACACAGTATAGTAGCCTTTCTGAAATTCCCTTCCAGGTGACTTAACACCAATTTACTGTGTTATCCAATCCATACCTGCTGCTTTGTGTTTTTATTTCTTTCCAGATCTGTGATATTCTTCCCCTTACAGCTTTGTTCAAATAACTATTATCATTTTCCTATCACTACCTGGTGTTCTGTAGTATTTATTTTTTCTTCATTTCAGCACTGTTCAAAAATTGTGTTTCTTCTGGAACTGTACCTTTCAAGGAATTGTAGCATCTAAGCATGCGATGCTGTAACATATTGACATTTAGAAAGTGTTATCATATTAGAGTGCTACATTGCTTTTTATCCTGATGCTCTCATTTTATTCTGCTATTGCACTGCTTAAAATTGTGCTCTCTTTTCCTCCATTGCTCAGCCATTGCACTGTAAGTTTAATTGTTGTAACCAATTAGCCTGGTGTCAGCCATCTTACAGCATTCATACCTCTCAACCTCTTAGAGTAAGATATCTGGGCAAAGCCATTAGTAAAAGTGGGACAAAGGCCCAAAAATAGGGACAATTTTTAAATATTGCTCTTACAAACTTAGAAAGTTGATAGAATAACAGGTTTTGCATTAGCATGAATTTTCTGAACGATATAAAGTCCAAAACTCAAACATCTGTCATTATTTTCTAACTTCAGGCTTTAATGACCCACTAATAATGGTCCACTAGAAATCAGGACCCTTACACATCCTAAACAATTTAAGACAGCCACCAAAGAGCACTTTAAAAGTCACTGATCCTGCCACTGCACTCTCCCTCCTTAAACATCCCCTACTTCTCATACCTTAATCTACTTTCTGCCCTTAACT